>NC_045449.1:48827637-48832974 GCF_002776525.5 Piliocolobus tephrosceles | reverse complement strand
GTTGCCCAGGCTGGAGTGCAGTGACATGATTACAGCTCACTGCAGCCTTGACCTCCAAGGCTTGATTGATCCTCCCACTTCAGCCTCCTGAGTAGCTGGGACTGCAGTCATGCACTTGGCTAATTTTTAAATCTTTTTGTAGAGACAGAATCTCACTATGTTTCCCAGGCTGGTCTCAAACTCCTGGCTCAAGTAATCCTCCCACCCCAGACTCCCAAAGTGCTGGGATTACAGGTGTGAGCCACTGCGCCTGGTCTAGAGCATTTATTTAGCAATGGAAGTAAAGCTTTCTCTCACACTAGGGACTAGCGATAGCCAGGGTCCGAGGACACCAGGGGAGGGAAGGAGATGCTGCTGGCACCAAGGGCCGGGGTGGTCAAGCTGTTCACCTGCCCCAGTTGCCCTTTCCGTGTGTGGGGTACACTTCCCTGCACCCTGTTCTTCCCTTGTGTCTGCCTCCCAGCTCACAGGTATCAGTAGACCCACTCCCCTCTCCCAGCCCCTGGGGGATGCCTGGATCCAGGCTTTTGTTTTTTCTTTTTGAGATGGAGTCTTACTCTGTTGCCCAGGGTGGAGTGCAGTGGTGCCATCTTGGCTCCCTGCAATCTCCACCTCTCGGATTCCAGCGATTCTCCTGCCTCAGCCTCATGAGTAGCTGGGACTACAGGTGTGTGCCACCACACCTGGCAAATTTTTGTATTTTTAATGGAGACAGGGTTTCACCATGTTGGCCAGGCTGGTCTCAAACTCCTGACCTCAGGTGATCCGCCCTCCTTGACATCCCAAAGTACTGGGATTACAGGTGTGAGCCTCTGTGCCCAGCCAGGATCCAAGCATTTTGATGCTCCTCACCTTTGCCCCCTCTGCTTACAACACCCCTTCGAGATCTGAAGACTCCCTAGTCCTCCTCTAACGCTCAATTCAGGTCACCTCCTGGGACCTCTTCCTTCAGTCCTCCAGGCAGCTGGTGACTGTATCTGTGTTTCCAAAGCGCTCTTCTGATGTCCCTTCCTGTTATGATCTCCTCACCTGACCCTCTCAGCTCCTCGTCTGTGACTTCCCAGAGGGCAGGAAATGGGTCTTAGTCACCTCTGCAGCGGCAAGTACCACACCTGGCACAGAGTTGGAGCTTGGCAAATGTGTGTGGAAAAAACCAATGAATGTGGCCCCGAGAGATGTGCGCTAGGGTGAGAGGGCCCTGGATAATGTGGGACCCATGGGAACCTGAGAGGCAACATCTGTTTTTTTTTTCTTTTTGACATGGAGTTTCATTCTTGTCGCCCAGGCTGGAGTGCAGTGGTACGATCTCGGCTCACTGCCACCTCCACCTCCTGGGTTCAAGTGATTCTCCTGCCTCAGCCTCCCAAGTAGCTGGGATTACAGATGCCTGCCACTGTGCCCAGCTGATTTTTGTGTTTTTAGTAGACACAGTGTTTTGCCATTTTGCAGGCTGGTCTTAAACTCCTGACCTCAGGTGATCCACCCACCTCACCCTCCCAAAGTGCTGGGATTACAGGCGTGAGCCACCACGCCTGACCTGAGGGTCAGCATATTAAGTCTCTGTCTTTGAAGTTTGAGTCCAGGTGCTCTGGCTGGGTGGCCAATCGGCACACCCCAGTTATCCCCGTGGGTGGAAGAGGCCACAGCAGCTGGCGTGGAAGCACCCCACATCCACCACGGGCACTTCACAGTGGCCGGGGGCAGGAAGCACGGCACAGATGTGGAGGGCTGTTCTGCCAGACAACCTCCTGGTGCTACCTGGGTGCACCTGGGAAGGGCTTGGGCAACGGCAGCCTCCTCTTCACTGGTGAGATGTCCACAGGCCCGCCTCTCCCTTCCCTCCCCAAGGCCTATCGGGATACTGATCCCACTGGACTCCAGGGGAGTTCCATGCCCTTCTTGTCCACCCATCTCTCTGTGTCCCCAGAGCACCCCTGCCTTCCCTGCTGTCATCAAGTTCTTACCTGGGAGTGGGGCTTGGTCCTGTCCAGCAGCTGGGTCTGGGGTGAGGGCCTGGGGCTTGCTGGGTCTGTAGGTTGAGAGGATGACCGTCCCTTGCCAGGACAGCCCGCTTTATGCAGGGACAGAGGCTTCCAGGGACCCCGCCTGCCCTAGTGACCCCACCCACCTCCTGCTCCACTTCCGGGAGAACAGCATCAACCTGTTCCACGTGTGCCCTGGCCTCCTGAGGGCTGAGGGGGTGGATAGGGAGCTGCCAGGCAGGTGCCAGCGTGGGTGGGGGTAGCCAAGGCTGATAGAGAGGTGGCAGCTGGAGGAGGGCTTGTGGATTGAGAGGACAGGAAGGCAGGTGCCTTTGGAAGGAGTGCAGAGGGAGGCAGTGGGAGTGTGTGTGTGTGTGTATGTGTGTGAGTGACCAGGGATGGCATCTCTGTTCTGTCATCATCACCGTCACTGGGGAGCATCTTGGATTCATGGGGGGTCTGCGGGTGTCCTGGGATAGGGAGTCCTGTATGTCCACACATTCTAGCAGAGAGCACAGCATCTGCAGCACTGCCCTCCATCCTGGGCTTGTCAGCCTGTGTGTATCGCTGCCTAACTCCATTTGTTTTAGCTACATAGACATATCTCTGATACCCCTAGAAGCAGATGTCTGAGTAGGCAGAGATGGAGTTAGACCAAATGGGTTTCTGTTATTTAGTGTTCAGCGTTTCTGCTCCTCACGGAATATTGTATACACACATAAGCATATCGGTAGGCAGGGGCACAGCGATATTCGTGGAAAAGCCCAGGAGGCTTGTCGTGGGCTTTCAGATGTCGCACCGAGGTCACTCAGGTCCTCCTCTTAGCTTAAATCTCTGCCTACAAGGAATTTTAAAGAAATTCCAAATTTTGCCCACATGGTCATATTGCTAGAGGACAGAATAAGGGACTTACAAGCAAGGCCTGTATAGTGTTGGGCTACGTGGCCATGCATGTGTGCAGGTATAACCTGACACAGCTGAGCCTGCCTGCTCCCACCCTGAGGCTCTTCTCAGTACCACTCATCGAAAAAGAAACGCAACCCTGAATGCTGTGAAGAGTAAATCCCATGTTTTTTTTTTTTTTTTAGAAGGAATCGCGCTCTGTCCTCCAGCCTGGAGTGTTAGTGGCGTGATCTCAGCTCACTGCAACCTCCACCTCCCGGGTTCAAGCAATTCTCTGCCTCAGCCTCCCGAGTAGCTGGGATTACAGGTGTGTGCCAGCATGCCTGGCTAATTTTGTATTTTTAGTAGAGATGGAGTTTCACCATGTTGGTCAGGAGGGTCTCGATCTCCTGACCTTGTGATCCGCCCACCTCAGCCTCCCAAAGGGCTGGAATTACAGGATAAGCCACCGTGCCAGGCCAATTCCTTCTTTACTGAGGGTTTCCTTGAGGGGCTGATGGTGAATGAGACTAGACCATTCCACACTCAGGAAAACTCCCTAGAAAACATCATCATTCCACTTGTGTCCCCAAAGTCTCATTCAATATGACAGATGCTGCCAAATATCTCTCCTCTATGTCTTGAAACAGAACAAAGCTAAGTCTTGCCCCTGCCTCTCTGGTCCCTGCTCACTCTGTTTTTCTTTACATCCCTTCCCATCCACCCTACGCCTTTTTGAGACAGGGCCTCGCTCTGTCAGCCAGGCTGGAGTGCAGTGGCTCAATCACGGCTTACTGCAGCCACCCAGTACTTCATCCTCCTTCCACAGCTCCAGCCATTCCGGCAATCAAACGTCCCTCCTCCTTAGGAGAGGCAGAGGTAGGGGTTTGAGTGTGTGGGAAGGTTGTCATTAGGCCGTGTGCGGTGGCTCACGGCTGTAATTCCAGCACTTTGGGAGGCCGAAATGGGTGGATCACCTGAGGTCAGGAGTTAGAGACCAGCCTGGCCAACATGGGGGAAACACCATCTCTACCCAAACTACAAAAATTAGCCGGGCGTGGTAGCAGGCGCCTGTAATCCCAGCTACTTGGGAGACTGAGGCAGGAGAATCGCTTGAACCCGGGAGGCGGAGGTTGCAGTGAGCTGAGATTGCACCACTGCATGCCAGGGTGGGCGACAGAGCAAGACTCCGTCTCAAAAAAAAAAAAAAAAGGTTGTCGTTAGTCATCTGGTCCCTATCACAAGCACATATTTAAATAGAAACCTGTTGTATGTGTTATAGTCTTTTCATCTCTGTCTGTTTTCCTGGTTCTTCCTGGATTTCCACCTCTTCCTCCCTGTAACTCTCACTACAGTGACGTGATGCCTGCATGTCAGCATACAGTCCTGAGGCTGTGCAGTCTCCTATACTTTAATCAGCTCCAGGGAAGGTGGTCCCACTCCCACCCTCTCACCAGCATAGCATTGCCTCAGTCAGACTTTTGGGAGTTTCTTCCCAGTGACTACCCTTTTCCCACTGGCTGCAGGCCAAGGTTCCTAGTCTAGTGGATTCTGCAAAGATCTGGAGAACAGTGGCATCTAAAAGCCACACGTGGCTCTGCTCTCCCTGAGGACCCGCAAAGCCCATCTAGTCAGCTTTTTCTTCTCTGACTGGGAAGTCTTGCTTCTCTCATTTCTTCCGCCTTCGCTCTGATCTCAGAGCACTCTGCCCGGCCTGTGCCACACTCCTGGTGTTGTCCCGACCCTGCCTGCACTGCATTGCCCCATTCCCCCAGACTGCCTACTGGTATTATTCCAAGCAGGGGACTTGGTGGGTTCAAGGCAGGGAGGGGATATATGGGCTTGCGGGGTCAGCCAGATTGAAGTTCTTGTGCTTTTGGAATGAAAAAATCCACATTTAGGCTTGTCTTGGTGGTGCTCCTTCCTCCCATCCAGGGTGCCCTGCCTCTTTTTCTTTCTTATTTATTTATTTTTTTGAGATGGAGTCTCACTCTGTCTCCCAGGCTGGAGTGCAGTGGTGTGATCTCAGCTTACTGCAACCTCTGCCTCCTGGCTTCAAGCAATTCTTCTACCTCAGCCTCCCGAGTAGCTGGGATTACAGGCACATGCCACCGCTCCCAACTAATTTTTGTATTTTTAGTAGAGGTGGGGTTTCACCATGTTGGCCAGGCTGGTCTTGAACTCCTAACCTCAGGTGATCCACCCACCTTGGCCTCTGAAAGTGCTGGGATTACAGGCGTGAGCCACTGTGCCTGGCTGCGTGTTTTTCTTTTCTTTTCTTTTTCTTTCTTTCTTTTCTTTTCTTTTCTTTCTTTTTTTTTTTTTTGAGACAGGTTCTCACTCTGTTGCCCAGGCTGGAGTGCAGTGGTGCAATCATGGCTTACTGCAGCCTTGACTTAGGGATTTTCTTGTGTCAGCGGCCGCTTCCTGCTCCCAGTACCTGGGACTATAGGCATGTGTCACCATGCCTGGC
>NC_045449.1:48730518-48827537 GCF_002776525.5 Piliocolobus tephrosceles | reverse complement strand
TTTTTTGAGATGGAGTCTCGCTCTTGTTGCCCAGGCTGGAGTGCAATGGCGCAATCTTGACTCACTGCAACCTCTGCCTCCTGGCTTCAAGCGATTTTCCTACCTCAGCCTCCCAAATAGCTGGGATTACAGGCATGCAGCACCACGCTCAGCTAATATTTTGTATTTTTAGTAGAGACAGGGTTTCACCATGTTGGCCAGGCTGGTCTCGAACTCCTGACCTCAGGTGATCTACCTGCCTCGGCCTCCCAAAGTGCTGGGATTACAGGTGTGAGCCACCGCCCCCGGCCATGCCTGGCTAGCTTTTTAATGTTTTGTAGAGAAGAGTCTCCCTATGTTGCTCAGGCTGGTCTTGAATTCCTGGGCTCAAGCAGTCCTCCTGCCTCAGTCTCCCAAAGTGCTGAGGTTACAGGCGCACTGCGTCCGGCCTGGGGCAGAATTTAAATTGTACTGGCGGATATTTAAGTTAGACTGCCTTGTAAGGACGCTTCAGGTCAATTAAAAGAGACTTAATGCCGAAGCAGGAGGTCATGTGGTGAGTGCTGCTCAGGCAGGCGGTAAGCTTTGCTCTCTATCTCCCTCTGGTGGTCAATCAAGGTTGTGATGGACAATGATCACCTCTGATTTAGAGACCAAGCTTGTGACTATGTAGGGTTACTAGGAGATGGAGATCAGGAGAGGGAATTGACTTAGGAGAGGAAGCCCCAGGCACCTGCCCGGTGGGACCCTTTCTGTCTCTCTGACCCATGCAGTACACTGCAGACAGACACAGACATTGGGATAGGGTATTATTTCCTTACTCATTTTCCCTTTTATTATTGTTTTTGTTGTTGTTTTTTCAGACAGCCTCACTCCATTGCTGTCTGGAGTGCAGTGGCACAATCTCGGTTCACTGCAACCTCCACCTCCTGGGCTCAAGTGATTCTCCTGCCTCAGCCTCCCGAGTAGCTGGGACTATAGGTGCACACCACCACACCTGGCTTTTTTTGTGTGTTTTTAGTAGAGATGAGGTTTCACCACATTGGCCAGGCTGGTCTCGAACTCCTGGCCTCAAGTGATGTGCCCGCCTTGGCCTCCCAAATTTCTGGGATTACAGGTGTGATCCTCCTTTTTGTTATTGTTGATTTTCCCCTCAGCAAGGGGCCAGAGGAAACAGAGAAAAGTAGATTATTGGCGTTCATGGAAGTCACAAACTCTGGCCAGAATGGGAAGAAGCTGGCACTCTGGGAGTTGGGAGGGCAAGGAGAATGTTGTAGGATTTGGAGCCTACTTGAAGGGTGCAGGATAACTGGAGCATTTGCAAGAAGTGACCCCTTACACAAACATATTCCCAGACCTGCCCTGAGCAAAAGGAGGTGGAATGGTAATGGTTAGGGATGAAGACAGGCTGGGCCAGGGCATGACTGCCTGGTGGAGGCGCAGGAAGAATGCTTCCCAGGGATGCTGTGTTTTCTCTCTCATATGGGAGGTTGGATGTTTGGGGGTGCAGATCACAGATTGTGAGCTCTGCTTCCATAAATTCTCCTTTCTGAGCAGAGTAAAGCTCCCAGACTCTTTCCTTATTCTCTAAAAAACTTTAACATTTCTTCCCAAATTCCCAAATCAGCTTTGGAGTCCAAGACCTCCCCAAACTCTGGCTGAGCAGACATCAGTGTTCAGCTCTAAGTGTGTCAAACTCAGCATCCAGGTTCAAGGTGTCAGCCCTCACTGCCCCCCACCCCTCCACTACCAATCCCCCTACCCATCAGCCTGGTCTGGGCAAGGAGGCCACTGCCAGCCTCCAGCCCAAACCCAGAGAAGCCCAAACCCAGAAAAAGAAAATACAGTTGGGAGGTGATCCTCCCAACAACCCACCTCTTGTCAGGTGATCCTCCCAGCAACCCACCTCTTCCTGAGCCCCTGCTGATGCATGGGAGCACGTGTTGGAGCGTCTCTGTATTTTCTTTTTCTTTCTCTTTCTTCCCTTCCCTTGCCTTCCCTTCCCTTCCCTTCCTTTCTTTTTGAGCTGGAGTTTCGCTCTTGTTGTTAAGGCTGGAGTGCAATCTTGGCTTACTGCAACCTCCGCCTCCCAGGTTCAAGTGATTCTCCTGCCTCAGCCTCCCGAGTAGCTGGGATTACAAATGTGCGACACCACACCCGAATAATTGTTGCATTTTCAGTAGAGATGAGGTTTCACCATGTTGGCCAGGCTGGTCTCGAACTCCTGACCTCAGGTGATCCACCCACCTCGGCCTTTCAAAGTGCTGGGATTACAGGCATGAGCCACCGCGCCTGGCCACTTCTCTGTATTTTCACCAGCTCCCCTAGGCTTGTCCTCAAGCCCCAGCCTGCCTTCCCTAGCCATGGGCAGGTGGGGCCGGGGATCCCTGATGAATAAAAAATCTGGAGAGCCAGATGTTGTTGGTTAGCACCGGAAAGATGGAGAGGCTGTCTTACAGGACACAGAGCGGTGTCAAGGCACTTGGCTCCCAGGTGTAAGGAGGGTCTGTCTCCTTGGTCTCCTTGTATGTCAAGGCCAGAGAGTCCCATCAGGGCCTGACCACTTTCAGCTCCTCACCTCAGAACCCCCTCAGCAGCTCAAAGTAAAGACAGAAGGGCTCCACCTCCCTCTAGAAGAAATTCTAGTCCAGAATGGTTTCCATCTGCACAGTGGAGAAAAAACATCACAGGATGCTTTGCATTTAGAGAGCCACCAACTTCAGAAGTGGTCTGCGGTAAAATTGTGTATTATTATCAGTACACATACTGATGTGTAGTGATAAGTGAGGAGGCCGCTGCCAGCCTCTAGCCCAAACCCAAAGAAGTTTCCTCTGTGAGGTGGGGCAGGAGATGTTGGGGCAGGAGAATCACTTGAACCCAGGAGGCAGAGTTGCAGTGAACTGAGATTATCTATCTATCTATCTATCTATCTATCTATCTATCTATCTATCTATCTATCTATCTATCTTTGAGACAAAGTCTTCCTCTATCACCCAGGCTGGAGTGCAGTGGCACGATCTCTGCTCACTGCAGCCTCTGCCTCCCAGATTCAAGCACATCTCCTGACTCAGCCTCCCGAGTAGCTGGGAGTACAGGCACATACCACCATGCCCAGCTAATTTTTGTATTTTTAGTAGAGATGGGGTTTCACCAAGTTGGGTCTTGAACTCCTGACCCCAAGTGATCTGTCTGCCTCGGCCTCCCAAAGTGCTGGGATTACAGGTGTGAGCCACCATGCCCGGCCTGCAGTAAAATTTTAAATTTTAATTTTCAGTAAAAATTTAAATTTCAGCCCCTGTCCCTGTTTTGCAGTGAGCAGATATCTGCAAACCTACCCCCAAAGGCCAAGGGAATTGAAAGGCCAAAGAAAGAGGCTGGCAGGCCAGGCGTGGTGGCTCACGCCTGTAATTCCAGCACTTTGGGAGGCCGAGGTGGGCGGATTATCTGAGGTCAGGAGTTCGAGACCAGCCTGGCCGACATGGTGAAATCCCGTCTCTACTAAAAATATAAAAATTAGCCGGTCATGGTGGCGGGCGCCTGTAATCCCAGGTATTCAGGAGGCTGGGGCAGGAGAATCGCTTGAACCCAGAAGGCGGAGTTACAGTGAGCCGAGATCACGCCATTGCACTCCAGCCTGGGGGATAAGAGCGAGACTTTGTCTCAGAAAGAAAAGAAAGAAAGAAAGAGGCTGACAAATCCAGTTTCATAGAAAGAAACACTTAATAGGGACTTACGAATAAAAGTGGTTCACCACACCTGCTGTCCAGAAAATATCGTTTCTATAACAAGCTTTTAGAGTAAAACAGGTGCAACCAGTCATGGCTCAGACTGTCTTGCAAAAGTCATGACCACCGGGGAGGTTAGATACACATCTGTATGAGGGGTTATCTGTGTTACAGGCATTGTTGCTTTATGAGGGGTTGGTGTGGTTTGGCTGTGTCCCCCACCCAAAAATCTCATCTTGAATTACAATCCCCATAATCCCCCTGTGTCGGGGGAGGGACCGGGTGGAGGTAATTGGGTGATGGGGGTGGTTACCGCCATGCTGTTTTCATGATAATGAGTGAGTCTCATGAGATCTGATGGTTTTATATGTGTCTGGCATTTCCCCTGCTTGCACTCACTCTTTCCTGCTGCTCTGTGAAGTGTCTGCTTCTCTTTCCCCTTCCGCCATAATTGTAAGTTTCCTGAGGCCTCCCCAGCAATGTGGAACTGTGAGTCAATTAAATGTCTTTCCCTTATAAATTACCCAGTCTCAGGTATTTCTTCATAGCAGTGTGAGAATGGACTAATACAGGGGTTATCTATGCTACAGGCATTGTTTAAAGACTTTGCTGCAGGAATCAGGAATCCAATGCCAATCACCATGGCAGTTTTGCTTCAAGATGGCATCACTCTGCCATTCTTTTACTTTTTATGTTTTATTACTTCTTATATTAAATAGAGACGGGGTCTGGCTATGTTGCCCAAGCTGGTCTGGAACTCTTGGCCTCAAGCAATCCTCCTGCCTCGGTCTCCCAAAGTTCTGGGATTATAGGTGTGAGCCACCGCACCCAGCCTCTCTTGTTATTCAACAAGCTATTTTATTACAGTCCCCATCCTTGATCCCCCCTCTGCCTGTTAATTCTAGAGTGAAGAGGAGATGGGCAAGGATTAAGAATCCGGAGACCTAAGTTCTGTAGAGAGTTCTGCTGAGAGCCTGCTATGTGGCCCTAATGTCTTGTATGCTCTCTGGGCCTCAGAGTATCCATCTACAAGTGTGGGGGTGGAGCTGGATGAGCTCAAACTCAATTTTCTCCTGGTTGTCATCCCCCAGGCCCCTCTCCAGCTCCATCTACTGGGAAAGGATCCCCTTCTCCCTGGACATGGCCAGCAGCTGCTGTTGCACCTCCCTCAGCTCTGCAGGGGGTAAAGGAGAGGAGAGGGCATGAGGGACAGGGCATGCTCTCCCTCCCTTTGTGGGCAGGGCATTGTAAAGTGGCTCTGGGGGCCGGGTGTGGTGGTTCACACCTGTAATCCCAGAACTTTGGGAAGCTGAGGGGAGCGGATCACTTGAGGTCAGGAGTTCGAGACCAACCTGGTCATCATGGGGAAATCCCGTCTCTACTAAAAATACAAAAATTAGCTGGGTGTGGTGGTACATGCCTGTAATCCCAGCTACTTGGGAGGCTGAGGCAGGAGAATTGCTTGAGCCCGGGAGGCAGAAGTTGCAGTGAGCTGAGATCTCACTACTGTACTCCAGCCTGGGCAACAGAGAGAGACTCTGTCTCAAAAAAAAAAAAAAAAAAATGTTGCTCTGGGTACTGGGGTTAGCTCCCATGTGTGTCCGTGGAGGGGAAGTGGGCTGCAGATTCATTTATTCCTGGAATGGTATGTTCCCTTTTCTTTTGGGAAAAATGAGCTGGGGTAGGGATGGTAGGTGGACTTGCCCCTCTTGCCTTTTCCTTGGAAGAGGGGACAACAGGGTCTGCACCCTGCCCACTCTGCTTGTAGCTTGGTATCAGGACTGGCTTCATGAGCATGCAACCTGTGCAGTTGTACACGGCCCCATGCTTGGTTTAATGCTCTGCTGCTGCTGTCTTGAATATAATTCTTTGCTCTTGTTGCCCAGGCTGGAGTGCAATGGCAAGGTCTCGACTCACTGCAAACTCCGCCTCCCGTGTTCCAGCAATTCTCCTGCCTCAGCCTCCCAAGTAGCTGGGATTACAGGCGTGTGCCACCACGCCTGGCTAATTTTGTATTTTTAATAGAGGTGGGGTTTCACCATGTTGGCCAGATCGGTCTTGAACCCCTGACCTCAGGTGATCTGCCCCCACCTTGGCCTCCCAAAGTGCTGGGATTACAGGCGTGAGCCACTGCGTCCTGCCAAATATAATTCTTAATAACTTTTGTAGCAAGGAGTCCTGCATTTTCATTTTGCACTGGAACCGTTAACTTTTGTGGTAGGTCTTGCTTGGTACCATCGGGCCTAACCTAGTAGGCCTGGCACGTCAGGGATGGCCCTCACCCTCATTCCTCATCCTCACCACACAGAGCCCCCAGCAGGTACAGAATGTTCTCTAACATGGAGCTGAGGTTGCTGGAAGTCTCCTGCAGTCCCGCAGTCATTCAAACACCTCGTTCCTACCCCCAGTCCTCCCTCCCAGAACTGGCTCCTGTAGATCCAGAACTCGATCAACCTGGCAGAGAGATGGGAAGTGATGATCCCCCTGAAATTAGAGAGGGAGCTTCCTGAAGAGAGGGGGACGCAGGTCTTTACGCTCAGAATGGCCATTCCATCAGGGCCAGGGCCCAGTCTCTCTTTCAGCCAGAAGAAGCCTCCTCAGGTGGGCTGAGATCTCCCAGGAGGAGGCCGATCACGCCCCATCCAGCCCATCTCTGGCCTTACCAACTTGTATCCCCCGCCCTCAGCCATTTTAAAGCTCAGTTTATCACCCCCCACCGTCCACCCTCCTACCCGTTAGCCGGGCTTGGGCTTCCGGCGCAAGTCTGGTTCTCAGCACTTGAGCCCTGTTACCCCGCCCCAGCCCCGCCTCCACACCAGCCCGTCCTCCGCCCCGCCCTCACGGCACCAGCCACGCCTCCGCACTAGCCCCGCCCTCACTGTGCAAATCCCTTATTGGCCCTGGCCCCGCCCACACCGCTCCAGCCCCGCCTCCGCACCAGCCCCGCCCTCGCCACCCCAGCCCCGCCCTCACCGCCCCAACCCCGCCTCCGCACCAGCCACCTCCCCAAAACCCCAGCCCCGCCCTCACCACCCCAACCCCGCCTCTACCTCAGTCCCGCCCTCACTGCGTAAGCCCACCACACCAGCCCCGCCTCCCCAGCCACGCCCACACCGCTCCCGCCCCACCTCCACCCCAGCGGGTCATTCCCTGAAGGCGATGTGCCTCCCGGGTCAGGCCCTTCCGCTTCGCAGCTCGTCCTTCACCTCCACCTGCAGCGCCCGGAACCCCCTGTGCTCCTGTGGGGCCATCTCGGGCCCTGACGGAGCTGTGGGTTCAGGACAGTGGTGACTGGGACGCTATCCCTCTCCACCCTGTTCGACCTCACTTTACTCAGCGAGTCCCTCACTCCCAGGCACAGAGGTTTCTTTCTGGGATGTGGCGCCCTGCTCCCCCGTGCAGACTCTCCTCGCCAGGAAAAGATGGTCAGAGCAGAGTCTTGTGGTGAGGGGACGTCGGGGCTCAACGCCTTACAACGTTTTCCGATGGGCACTGAGGATCCTGTTTAGGGGAAAGGGACACACCCTGTCACCATGGATGACTGTCAGATGGAGGGCGAAATCATGAGGACGGAAAGCCCAAACGGAAGAGGTGCCCTGCGCCACGGTGCAGCCCTGGGTGGGCCTAGCCTCAATCTACCTAGAGCAGCATGGTGGAGGCTTCCGGGGAGGATGCACCGAAAAGGCCCAAGAAACCCGTGGCTGCCATCGCAGTCAGCACTACGTCCCGCCAGTGTCCCGGGGACCCCTCTGCACCCCACCCACCATCACCCCCAAAGTCTTTCCTTTGAGAAGGGGCTCTGGGCTTGAGCTGCTGACTTGACAGGTTTCTTTCCTTTGCTTAGGAAAGGGGTCTCTGTGTCCCTCTTACCTTCTAAGACTTTGTCCACCCTTGGGGTGGGGATGGGGAGAAGAGCCCTCTGCTTCTCTGACCTTCTGAGGGCATTTTCAGCTTCTTGTTCTTGGATGGGGGATATCTGTGAAGGTCAGAAATGGGGCACTGTGGCCGGGTGTGGTGGCTCATGCCTGTAATCCCAATACTTTAGGAGGCTGAGGCAGGCAGATCACAGGAGGCGGAGTTTGAGACCAGCCTGGCCAACATGCTGAAACCGTCTCTCCCTCTCTCTCCATTATTTCGTTACCCTGGAAGGGGAGTACATGTGTGTCCCAGAGGGACAGGGCCCTGTGGATTCTAGGCCTGGTTCTTTCCTTCCCTCCCTGTGTGATCTTGGATAACTTGCTGCCCCTCTTTGGGCCCTTTTGTAAAATACAGATCCCTGCCAGCTTGAGCAGTCCGTGCAGTTCTGGGTGGGTCCTGCTCCTCTGTGTCAGCCCCTAGCATCTGGCTTGGAATCCTCAACCTGCCTCCTCACCCCACTCTGCAAGCTCACCTCTTCCTCAGGTTTTCCAGATCATTCACGATGATGACTGAGGTTTTGGATGTTGGGTTTGGAGTTTTGACATTTGCCCTTGACAGTGACAGAGGCATTCACCAGGACACATGTGACTGCAGTCTTGTTGATCTTAAGTCTTTTCTTAGTTCTACAGGACAGACGTGCCCTGTGCTTGTTCCCACATACCCTCTGCCGGAAGCATTCCCTGATGAATTGCCTTGGCCCCAAAAGTGAATGAGAATTGAGGACTGACCTTAGACATTAGTATTAGTGTGGAGGCTTAAGTTTTGTTTGGTGTTCTAAAAGAGGAAGATGGCAATTGTCGTAAGTGTAGAAACACACACACACACACACACACACATATATATATATATATATTTTTTTAATTAATTTATTTTTTTTGAGACGGAGTCTCACTCTGTCCCCCAGGCTGGAGTGCAGCAGTGTGATCTCGGCTCACTGCAACCTCTGCCTCCCGGGTTCAAGTGAATCTCTGCTTCAGCCTCCTGAGTAGCTGGGGTTACAGGCGCCTGCCACCATATCCAGCTAATTTTTGTATTTTTAGTAGAAATAGGGTTTCGCCAGGTTGGCCAGGCTGGTCTAGAACTCCTGACCTCAGGTGATCCACCCGCCTCGGCCTCCCAAAGTGCTGGAATTACAGGCATGAGCCACCGGGCCTGGCCAAAATGTATATTATGATTGGGGAAGATCAACTGGATTCCAGGGGCCCGAGGCAGGCACATGTGTGTGTGCACACATGTGCGTGTGTGGTGGTAGCGGACATAAAAGCTGTGTTGGCGCCAGTGCACTCCAGCCCGGGAGAAAGAGTGAGACCCTGTCTCTAAATTTAAAAAAAAAAGAAAGAAAGAAAAAAAAAAGATTGGGCTTTTAGGCTGGTTTGTTTTTCATGGCCCCAGGGGCAGCTCTTCAACCAGTGGGAAGAAGGAACAAGGAAGTAGTTGAGGTTGAAGTAGCATTTTCCAATAGTCATTCCGCCTTATTTACTTCAGTCCTGATAAGATGGAAATTCTTTCTCAAGTGCATCACCCGCTCCCAGCTTCTGAGAATGGACACTTCAAAATTTGACCTTTTCTGCAGGTAACCCAAAGTCAATGTGACTGATCTCGTGCATTTTGCCAATGTCCATAGGCCCCTTTGAGGCAGGGGGAGTCAGTTTTCCACACAGGGCCGTTTAAGAGACACTAAAATGCCCTACTACAATGACTTTTGAGTTCTTAGACTTTTAATCATGTCCCTCCCTGCCGTTAGGGTGTACTCTCTCACTGCTGTTATTCTGCCCCTCTGTAATATAATTTTTGCTATCTCAAAAATACTGTTTCTAACTTGTTATAAGCAGGAAGCCACAGTTCTGAAATTATTAGTAATCTCGTAAACTAAGAATAAATGAGTTCTGAGCGAGGGTTCCTGTGAGCAAAGTACATGACCCTTTGTCGGTGTTTGATTGAGATGTCCCCTTATGGGTTCACATGGCCCCTGTGCACAGCCCTGTCTTCCTGGATTGTCATCATTGACACATTAGCCTGTCAGGTCCCCAGGGTCAGGCACAACTGCCTGATCTTTGTAGCTGCAGCGTCTGCCATGCGGTAGGAACTCAACAGATGGTTTGTTTGTTTTGAGACAGAGTCTCGTTCTGTCACCCAGGCTGGAGTGTAGTGGCGCTGTCTTGGCTCACTGCAACCTCTGCCTCCTGGGTTCAAGCGATCCTCCTGCCTCAGCCTCTTGAGTAGGTGGGATTACAGGCCCGTGCCACCACACCCAGCTAATTTTTGTATTTTTAGTAGAGACGGGGGTTTCACCATCTTGTCCAGGCTGGTCTCGAACTCCTGAAGCTTCAGGGCCCACCTTGGTCTCCCAAAGTGCTGGGATTACAGGCTCTAGCCACTGCGCCTGACCAACAGATGCTTATCAAATGAAGGGGTGGGCTTGTGGTGGCATCCATTTGGCAGCTTGGGGGCCTTGTTCTACTTTCCCTTTGCCTTCCTGGTTTGGGGTGACTGTTCCTGGAGGTGAGAGAGGTTGATGACGTCAGATTCTCAGAGAGCTGAGGCGAAACCGTTTCTAGCAGTTTGAACTCGCTTTAGTCCAATGGGGGAGGCAGTCCCTCCCTTTGGAATAAGCTCCCCGGGATGCCTCTGGCTTCGATGCCCCTCACTCTGGAGGAGACCTCAGTCTTACGGTTGTGCTCTCAAAGCCTCTGTGAGTCCAGTTCAGGAAGGGGTGGGGCTTCATTCCCTCTCAGCTGGGGGCTCCCTCAGGGTACCCTTGGCTTTCTCTCCCTCTCGAGGCGTCCGCTCTCTGTAGGGCAGGAAGAAGCTGGTGGCAGAAGGGCTGTGTGGGCCTGTAATCGTCCATGGGGTTCACGTTGTGTGCTGCCTAGACAGAGCCGATTTATCAAGGCGGGAATTGCAATAGAGAAAGAGTAATTCATGCAGAGCTGGCTGTGTGGAAGACCAGAGTTTTATTATTACTCAAATTAATCTCTCTGAGCATGTGGGGATCAGAGTTTTTAAGGACAGCTTGGTGGGTGGGGGGAAGTCAGTGAGCCAGGAGTGCTGATTGGTCAGGGATGAAATCGCAGGGAGTCGAAGCTGTCCTCTTGTGCTCAGTCAGTTCCTGGGTGGAGGCCCCAAGATCAGAGGAGCCAGTTAATCGATCTGGGCGGGGCCAGCTGATCCATCAAGTGCAGGGTCTGCAAAATATCTCAAGCACTGATCTTAGGAGCAGTTAAGGGAGCCTCCAGCGGCATGGCTCCTAAACCATAATTTCTAATCTTGTGGCTAATGTTAGTTCTACAAAGGCAATCCATTCCCCAGGCAAGAATGAGGTCTGCTTTGGGAAAGGGCTGTTACTATCTTGGTTTAACTATAAACTAAGTTTTTCCCAAAGTTAGTTCAGCCTATGCCTAATGAGCATAGGAATGAGCGGGGACAGCTTGGAGGTTAAAAGCAAGATGGAGTCAGTTAAGTTAAATCTCTTTCACTGTCTCAGTCATCATTTTGCAAAGGCAGTTTTAGGCCTCTCCCTCTCCTCCCATCACAGCCCACTGGCTCCCTGATGCTGCATGTGGTGACAAGCTGGGACCTGGGTCCAGGCCCTAGTGATTCTTGCCTCAGGCCTGGGCCGGCAGTAGGCTGGGCTGTCTTGGTTCCTGAGCCAGACTCCAGCATTTCCTGGTGGGAGAGTTTGGGACTGACATAGTGTGTCTCCCAGAAGAGCGTGCCTTTTCTCTCCCTCTGTCCCAGGCAGAAGGGCAGAAGCGGGTAACATCACTGAGGCTGTCCAGCTGCCTCACCAGGCTTCTGTGGTTTCTCAGAACCCAGGGTCCTATGATCCCTGGTCCATGGCAGAGGTGAGGATGGGAGTGAAGCCAGTTACGCCACCCTCTCCTGCCTGCCCAGTGGACAAGCACAAGCCCGGGGTCAGGACGCTGAGGGAGCAGCCCGGGATTCTGGAGCAGTCATTCTGGGCGGGAGCCTCTCTGAGTGTGTCGGCACAGCCCTGGCCAGTCTAGCAGATGGACTCGGGTGGCAGGGGCTGGGAAGCAGAAGGTGAGAGGGGAAGCTGGCCTCCAGCCCAGCAGGAGCACCCCCACCAAAGGGGTGGTAGAGGGCTGAAGACAAGCTCAGCACCCGTTCTCGTCACCAACAGGCCACAGGTGCCCAGGAAATTGGGCAATCAGAGACCAGGGCATTGATAAAAGTGACTTTATTGAGTTGTCCAGGGATGTTCTGGGGTCTCCTCACTCCCCCCGCCCAGCTCTCCAGTCACCTGTCCCCAGCTCAGTCGTAGAGACCACCTTTCCCCCACGAGAAGGAGCTCAGGAAACTCATCAGTGTATAAAGGAGAAGACGGAGAGAGCTTGGGACTCTCTGGATAGGGACCCTGAGCCGGAGGAGGGGATCCCCAGTAGAGGGCACAGGAACAGGAGGAGCTTGGGGACAAGAGAAGCAAGAAGCCAGGGGAGGCTCTCAGTGGACGCTCTCAGTAGAGGCAGAGAGGGAGAAGAGAGGAGGACCCCACAATCTCTTTTTTTTTTTTTTTATCGGGCGGCGGGCTCTCTCTGTCACCCAGGCTGGAGTGCAGTGGCGCGATCTCGGCTCACTGTAAGCTCCGCCTCCCGGGTTCACGCCATTCTCCCGCCTCAGTCTCCCAAGTAGCTTGGATTACAGGCACCTGCCACCACGCCTGGCCAATGTTTTGTATTTTTAGTAGAGACGGGGTTTCACCGTGTTAGCTGGGATGGTCTCGATCTTCTGACCTTGTGATCTGCCTGCCTCGGCCTCCCAAAGTGCTGGGATTATAGGTGTGAACCACCACGCCCGGCCCACAGTGTCATTTTAAATCTGGCCACAGCCTGGCTTTTGACCTCCCCTCCAGTTTGGTCCCACCTACCCTTCCCTTGCCCCTCTTTGCACCCTCTCTTCCAGCCCCGGGGGTGAGTCTTGCTGCTGCCCAGACATTCTGAGTTGTTGCACATCTTCCTTGCCTTGTCCACACCTTTCATCTAGGGACCCTCTCTCCTCTCTCTTTTCTGTCCAAAACTCTCCCTATTTTTTTTTTTTTTTTTAGAGAAGGTCTTGATCTGTGGCCCAGGCTGGAGTACAGTGGCGTGATCTTGGCTCACTGCAGCCTCCACCTCCTGGGATCAAGTGATTCTCCTGCCTCAGTCTCATGAGTAGCTGGGGTTACAGATGCCTGCCACCATGCCTGGCTAATTTTTTGTATTTTTAGTAGAGACGGGTTCCTTGGAGGTGAGAGAGGTTGATGACGTCAGATTCTCAGAGAGCTAAGGCGAAACCGTTTCCAGCAGTTTGAACTCGCTTTAGTCCAGTGGGGGAGGCAGTCCCTCTCTTTGGAATAAGCTCCCCGGGATGCCTCTGGCTTCGATGCCCCTCACTCTGGAGGAGACCTCAGTCTTACGGATGCGCTTTCGAAGCCTCTGTTTGTGAGTCCAATTCAGGAAGGGGTGGGGCTTCACTCCCCCTCATCTGGGGGGCTCCCTCAGGGTACCCTTGGCTTTCTCTCCCTCTCCAGGCGTCCGCTCTGTAGGGCAGGAAGAAGCTGGTGGCAGAAGGGCTGTGTGGGCCTGTAATGATCCGAAGGGTTCACGTTGCATGCTGCCTTGGGTGATCCACCCACCTGAGTCAGTTCAGGCTGGGCGCGGTGGCTCAAGCCTGTAATCCGAGCACTTTGGGAGGCCAAGGCGGGCAGTTCACGAGGTCAAGAGACCGAGACCATCCTGGCCAACATGGTGAAACCTCAACTCTACTAAAAAATACAAAAATTGGCTGGGCGTGGTGGTGCGCACCTGTAGTCCCAGCTACTGGGGAGGCTGAGGCAGAGAATCGCTTGAACTTGGGAGGCAGAGGTTGCAGTGAGCTGAGATCCTGCCACTGCACTCCAGTCTGGCGACACAGTGAGACTCCATCTCAAAGAAAAAAAGAAAGAGAAAAAAAGAATCAGTTCAAACATACTACAGCGAAGCCTTTGAAATCACCCAGGGCCAGGCATAGGCTCCCTCCTCAACCTGCCCCCAACAGCCCCTCCTCTCTTGCTCCCACCCCACCTGCTGTCATTCTCTGTTCTGGGTTTTCTGAGTCTAGCACAATCCAGGCACAGAGGAGGCACCAAAAAACTCCAGGCACCAAAGATGGTGTTGGTTAAGATGACACAGAGAGAGAGACAGAGAGCCAGCGCAGGTATTTAGTAGGAATAAAGGAAGGAGGGTTGGGATGGGCTTGGGGGCAGGGGTGAAGCTGCACAGGAGGCAGAGGGGGTCAGAGAAGAGGAGAGGGCATAGGGGTAGGAGTGTGGGGTGTGGCTGGAGGAGCATCCTGGGTCATCAGACCACTGTGCTGAGGATGGAGGAATCCTCAGAACGCACAGGCAGCACTGGGGCCCGCTTGAGGGAGCGCCGGGTCTCGTCTTGGTTCTGCCACACATAACGCACCAGATAAGCCACCACGAGTGTCAGCCAGCCCCCCATGGTGACCAGCAGGGCCACATCGGTGCTCCTCCGGGCCCCGCCCCGCCCTGCCCCACACAGCTCTTCCTCCCCTGCCAGCAGCAGGAACTCCTGCCCCACGAGGTCCGGTCGGGCTCCTGGGCCACACACGATGCCTGTCCCAGTGCCTGGCGCCAGCCTCACCTGCCGGAGCACTTCCTGGAGGGCGCAGTCACAGTGCCATGGGTTGGCGGATAGGTTCACTTGGATCTGTAGTCCCACAAAGGCCTCCACGGGCACTGAGGCCAACTGGTTGGCAGAGAGGTCGAGGTGGCGCAGCGTGCCCTCCAGGCCCTGGAAAGCCACCCCTGAGAGGTGGGCAAGGGCATTATGGGACAGATCCAGCTCCTCCAGGACAGGCAGGTTCTGGAAGGCACCAGCAGGCACAGATGCCAGCTGGTTGGCATCCAGGTAGAGCTTGCGGGTGTCGTTGGGGATGCCAGAGGGCACAGTCCTCAGACCTGCCTGGCTGCAGCGGAACGTCTGTTCACCTGCTTCCTTTGCCACATAGCAGCCCCGGGGAGGCACCAGGGGGCTGGGCACAGTACCTCCTGTGCCTATCATCAGCAGGAGGGACAGGAGGTGACCTGCTGTTGGGAGCATGGCCATAAATTGGCATAGTCTTGGAGTGGAGTAGGATCTGGGGAAGAAAAGGCCACATAAAGGAAGAGTGAGTCAAGAGAATCGCATGCCTCACTGCCAGCTTTCTCCTGCTGAGGTCCCTCTGGGGGGTGGGTGTCCCTGGGCCGGGGCCTCTTCTCTGGGGGCTTCTCTCAAGCCTGGGTGACTTTTTCACTTCCTTCTTGGGGTCTCTCTTGATTTAAGGCTCCTCAATAGGGCCTTTTGGGTAAAGGGCCTTTTGCGCTTGAAACTCTTTTAGGGTCTGTTGATTCTAGAAGGTTAATCTATGAGGCCTTGTTGGCCATTCTGGGTCTTCGGGTTTCTAAGTTTCTGCTTCTGTCCATGTATTGATTCCTCTCATCGGAATAAAGTCTTCTTCCCCTACCTACCTGGGAGGCTGCCAAGTGGGCTAGGTAGGCACCAGAAGGTCTAGTTGGCACTCGTGTGATGGAGACAAGGGGGACAGATGAGCGATAGGGTGTCAGGGCGTCCAGCTAGGCCAGGTGACTAGGTAAAATGGACCTCTGGCCCCACCTTCTATGCCTTTCTACCCCTTTTCTGGGAGCATCTACCCCTCTGCCTGCCCCAGCTCTGTCCTCTCTGCTCTGCACTTTCTCCCTCCTCCTCCCCGTCCTCCTCCATTCTTCTCACCCCTGTTGGTGGCAGAGCCTTCTCGAGTGCAGATGCCCTCTCCCTGGACGGAGGCTCCCTGCTGCTGGGCTCTGGAGACCCGCTTCCTCCTCCAGAAGCCCTGTTTGCTCGCAGCTGCTGGAAGTTGGGGGCTGGGACCCAAGAGTGTTGGGTTTCCTGGCATGTGACTCTGGGCCCAGGTGTCGGATACCTGAGCCATGGTGTGGCCAGGCAATGCCAAGAGAGGGCAGATCCTGGACCCTGATGAACTCTGTCGTGGGGAGACCAGGCCCCAGTTTCATTCCCTGCACCAGGCTCCCCTCCCAAGGTCTTGATGCTGCCATCTTCCATCACTCCTCAAGGCTGAAACTCTGCTTCCCAGAACCCTTCTTCCTTACCCAGAACCTGGCTGGGCAGAAGGATCCCTTCTTGGCAGGCCTGGCAGGCAGAACTGGGTGGGCCCCATCTCATATCCACTGTCTCCAGCAACCAGTATCCCCCCAACTCCATTCCTCCCCCTATCCCCTTCTGCCATTCTTCCACGCTCAGTGGCCCCTTCTTCCATGGTGAGCAAACTTCCCCTAGCCTTTCCTTGGAAAACTTGTCTGTCTGGGGTTCCTCATCTTCTGGCTCCTCACAGTGCCCAGCCCTCTTGCCTGCTAGGGGTGCTGTAGTTCAACTTCAGTTTGTTCTCTGCGTGGTGGATTGATTGCCTCTCTAGGAGTTGGAAGGAGTTCTTTAAGGCACCTGAAGACTGATGTGGTTGTCTCTGAGTTTTCCTGCTGATTTTATGATCTACATGAGAACTGACTCAGGTTCTCTCAGTTTGCTGGAGCCCTGGACTCTCAGGTTGGCACTTTGAATCCTCCCTCAGGCCCGGGCACCAAAGAGGGCTTGGATGACTTGTTCCTCCAGGGCATCCCTACCCCAGGCATCATTTGCAGGCCATGCCACTCCTTGATACCACCCTCTCCTAATGTTCACTGGGTAGTGGGAAGGAAGGATTTCAAGGCAGAAGATGAGATTCATGTGTGACCTGGGCATGTCACCTGACACTGCCGTAGGGCTGGGAGGACCCGCCAGGGTTGAGTTAATGTGAAGGTACTTTGTGAAGTCTGTGCAAAGGCTAGTTGTTAGGATTACTGACTTCCAGAACACATCATGGTCTTCCTCCATGATTTCATTACCCACGCCAGGCTTTTCCCCTCCACTTCCTCTCGTATGCTGTGCAGGGGCAGGGATGACAAGGGGTCATAGATGTGATCCATGTGGATGACCTATCTCATTTCTTAGCCCATGGTGGCTTATCCCCTGCCACTTCCTTGACCCTCAAGTCCAACCACATGATGCCTCCTGTGGCACCATCCTACCTACAGTATCTCAGTTCGGTGCTGGGATTCAGAGCCTCAGTGATTGATAGAGCTCAAAGGAAGGGACCAGCCAGTTGAACCCTCCTTAGTTTGCAGACAGGTAAACTGAGGCCCAGAATGTGACCAGAGTTACACAGTGTCAGTGGCCAAAGACCAGAGCCCAGTTTTCTGACTCCTTGTCCAACCACTTTTCATTGTCTGCTAGCAGCTCTTACCTCTGTGCCACGCCTACCAATACCCTACATCCTTGCATGTTGAGTCTGATGGTACCCACGGTATTGTATTGTATGGAACCTGGAAACCCTCCTGCCAGGTCAAAGAGGTGGAAGAGAATGGGAGAGTGGGGTGTCACAAAGACTAGGAAGGATATACTTACGTGAAGGAAGATGAGGTCATACGCATTGGAGACCTTTCTCAGAAGGATTTTTCTTGCTGGATTTTGCAAGACTGTGGGTGACCAGGACTGGACATGGAATTGTAGAGCTCAGTGCAAAATAAAAATGGGGCGTGTGTGTGGGGGGGTCCCTTGTTTCAAAAACCTGTTAAGAATTTCTTCCTTTTTTTTTTTTTTTTTTAAGATAGAATCTCACTCTGTGGCCCAGGCTGGAGTGCAGTGCCATAACCTCGGCTCACTGCAACCTCTGCCTCCCAGGTTAAAACGATTCTCCTGCCTCAGGCTCCCAAGTAGCTGAGACTACAGGTGCCTGCCACCACACCCAGCTAATTTTTGTATTTTTAGTAGAGACAGGGATTCACCATATTGGCCAGACTGGTCTCGAACTCCTGACCTCAAGTGATCCACCCACCTTGGCCTCGAAAAGTGCTGGGATTACAGGTGTGAGCCACCACGCCCAGGCGAAAGCTGTTAAGAATTTAAAGGCCTTGCCAAGTGTGGTGGCTCACGCCTGTAATCCTAGCTCTTTGGGAGGCCAAGGTGGGTGGATCACTTGAGGCCAGGAGTTCGAGACCAGCCTGACCAACATGGCGAAACACCATCTCTACTAAAAATACAAAAAATTAACTGGGCTGCGGTGGTACACACCTGTAATCCCAGCTATTTGGGAGGCTGAGGCACGAGAATCACTTGAACCCAGGAGGCAGAGGTTTCATTGAGCTAAGATTGCACCTCTTCACTACAGCCTAGGTGACGCATCAAGGCCCTGTCTCAAAAAAAAAAAAAAAAAAAAAAAGAATTTCAAGGCTGGGTGCAGTGGCTCATGCCTATAATCTCAGCACTTTGGGTGGCAAGGATCAAGGAGCCTCACGAGTTTGAGACTGGCCTGTGCCACATAGTAAAACCTCATCTCTACCAAAAAAAAAAAATTGTCCAAATGCAGTTTCTACAAAAAGAAAAAATAAATTAACGGACCATGGTGGCACATAGGCACATACTTGTATTCCTAGCTACTCGGGAGGCTGAGGTGGGAGGATGGCTTGAGCCTGGGAAGTGGAGGCTGTAGTGAGCTGTGATTGCACCACTGCACTCTAGCCTGGGTGACAGTGTGCGACTCTGTCTCTAAAAAATAAAAATAAAAAAGAATTTCAAGATGATGACAGCAGCACAGTGTAAAACCAAGTTGAAGGGCTCTTCTGAGCACAGGGCATGAGGTCTTGTGGGACCTTACCGGCTATATGCCTGTGAGGCTGGCCCTGCAGTTTACCTTTGAACAAGCAGTTTCAGAAGCGTGATGGGGAGTAGATCAGATGGTAGGATACTAGATGATATCATCTCTGAGGATGTACTCACCACAGACTCATTTCTGTGATATCAACAGGGGCATTTTGCAGACTCACGTTTGTCTAAGGAATCAGATAACTTTCTACACTTAGGCAGGAGAAGCAACAAGCAACCCTTTTTTCTGAGGGTTACTTGTTAGTAAGGCCAGACAATCTGCTGCTGGCTACTTGGGTGTCCATTTTGGGACTGTAGCTGAATGTGGGACAGAAAGCTGATCAATCCTCCCTTTCCCCCTGTTCCTCTCTCACACTGGGCAGGGGCTTTAACTGAGGCACAAGAATTGAGCCTGGCTGTTGATGGAGGGTTATTTCCTTCTAAGACTAGGGCAGCTTCCAGGAAAACAGTGGGACTAGGGTGTCCAGCACAGCAGCTGTGGGAGAAGCAGGAGCCCAGCCGGAGCTGTGGATGTGGTTAATTAAGGAAGGCTGAGTGCAGACTCAGTGAAGGAGGGAGATCTGAGGCGAGGGGGGAACCACACTTAGGACAGTGCACACTGCAGACTAGGGACTGCAGAGTTGCAGCAGAAATTCTCTGCCATTCATTTATTTGTTTATTCATTCAGTGAGGATTTCCTGTGAGCCTTGTATGCTAGTCAAAGGAAACATAGACAGGGTTCTTAAGGTGCTGGGTCTATGTCAGGATTCTTAAAACACCTTGCACATTCAAATCACTTGGGGAGCTTTTACAAATTAGTTATGCTGGGGCTTCATCTGGACCAATTACATTAAAATCTCTGTGCATGGGGTCTAGGCACTGGTTTCTTTCAAAAGCTCCCCCAGATATGTCTAACGTGCAGCCTGGGTTGAGAATTGTTGGTCTGAGGGAGGCACAGACATGTCTCCATAATGCTTTGATGTGATGCCTGCATTAATTGATGTTTGTACAAGGAGCTGTGAAGCATAGAAAGAATAAGTATTAATAACATGGCAGAACTATCTCTTCCCTCCTACTACCGGATAACACACATGGCTTTGGGAGTGGCAATGCACTCAGTCCTTGACAATTCAACCTGATTGATCTTCTCAGCCATCAGAAATCCTGTTGCCTACTTCTCCACTTCTCCAATCTCCTTTGCAGCTGAGGGCAGCCCAATTCTGGTCAATGGCATCTAAGCAGAAGTCTGCAGAATAGGTTTGTGGGACAGTCTTTGATTTGCTGGTAAGAGAGGATGGGGCTGGGGCTCTGCTCTTCTCCGTACCTTTTTTTTTTTTTTTTGAGATGGAGTCTCTGTCACCCAGGCTGGAGTGCAATAGTGCGATCTCGGTTCACTACAACCTTCACTTCCCGGATTCAAGCAATTCTCCTGCCTCAGTCTCCTGAATAGCTGGGATTACAGGCCTGCACCACCACACCTAGGTAATTTTTGTATTTTTAGAAGAGATGAGGTTTCACCATGTTGGCCAGGCTGGTCTTGAACTCCTGACCTCAGGTGATCCACCTTCCATGGCCTCCCAAAGTGTGGGATTACAGGCATGAGCCACTGCACTGGCCTTTTTTTTTTTTTGACAGAGGGTCTCACTGTGTTGCCCAGGCTGGAGTGCAATGGTGCAACCACAGCTCACTGCAGTCTTGACCGCCACCAAACTCAATCAATCCTCCTGCCTCAGCCTCCTATGTAGCTGGGACCACAGACATGTGCCACCACAATGAGACAATTTTTGTTTTTGTTTTTGTTTTTGTAGAGATGAGGGTGTCAGTTTGTTGCCCAGGCTGGTCTCAAACTCCTAGGGTTCCTGCCTCAGCCCCCACAAAAGTGCTGGTGATTACAGGCACGAGCCACCATGCCTGGCCCCTACTTTGAACGTGAAAGGGTCAACTCAGGCCATCTCGTGGCCATGAGACAACAAAGCATAAAGGGAAGGTTGAATATTATTGAGATGTTGGCCGAGAAATCACTGAGCTACTCAACCAACACCAGCAACCGCCACCTCTAGACTCAATACGTGAGAAAGGGAACCCCCTAATTTCAGTGCTTCTCAATTTGGCTGCATACTGGAATACAGGCAGTTTTGAAAACTCCTCATGCCTGGGTACACCCACGGAGATTTTGAGTTAATCTGGTATGTGTCTGGTGATGGAGATCTTTTTTTCTTTTTGAGACAGAGTCTCACTCTGTCACCCAGGCTGGACTGCAGTAGCACCATCTCGGCTCACTGTAGCCTCTACCTCCTGGGTTCAAGAGATTCTCCTGCCTCAGCCTCCCAAGTAGCTGGGATTACAGGCACACGCCACTATGCCCAGCTAATTTTTGTATTTTTAGTAGAGATGGGTTTTCTCCATGTTGGCCAGGCTGGTCTCGAACTCCTGACCTCAGGTGATCCACCTGCCTCAGCCTCCCAAAGTCCTGGGATCACAGGCGTGAGCCACCGTGCCTGGCCAGGTGATGGGAATTTTCAAAAGCTCCTCAGGTGATTCTAATGGCAATCTAGGGTAAGAATCATTATTTGGGTTTTCTGTTGCTTTCCGCTGAGAGCATCCTTAACTGGTACACTAGCTTTTCCAGGGTATAATCAAGGAAGACTTCACCAAGGAGTGACATTTGAGCCAGGCTTTAAAGGCTGAGTTACTCAGGTGGTGAAGCAGAGCATGCAAAAGCAAGGGAGCACGAAATGGCTTGGCTTCCAGATCACCGCGTGGATGGAGGGGGTGGTGGCAAAGACCAGGGGTAAAGAAGTAAAAAGGGAGCAGATCCTTGTGGCTTGCATGCCATGAATGCATTGGGACTTGATTCCGTGGCTTATGGATAAAAAAGGTGTTATTTAGTTTTTATTATTTTATTTATTTATTTTTTTTGAGACGGAGTTTCACTCTTGTTGCCCAGGCTGGAGTGCAATGGCATGATCTCAGCTCACCGAAACCTCTGCCTCCCAGGTTCAAGCGATTCTCCTGCCTCAGCCTGCAGAGTAGCTGGGATTACAGGCACCTGCCACAACGCCTGGCTAATTTTTGTATTTTCAGTAGAGACGGGGTTTCACCATGTTGACCAGGCTGGGCTTGAACTTCTGACCTCAGGTGATCTGCCTGCCTTGGCCTCCCAAAGTGCTGGGATTACAGGCGTGAGCCACTGTGCCCAGCCTATTTATTTTTTTGAGATGGAGTCTCACTCTGTCACCCAGGCTGGAGTGCAGTGGCTTGATCTCAGCTCACTGCAATCTCTGCCTCCCAGGTTCAAGCGATTCTCCTGCCTCAGCCTCCTGAGTAGCTGGGATTACAGGTGTGCACCACCATGCCCGGCCAATTTTTTTTTTTTTTTTTATTCTTGTTATTTATTATTTTAGTAGAGACGGGGTTTTACCATGTTGGCCAGGCTAGTCTTGAACTCCTGACCTCAAGTGATCCTCCGATCTTGGCCTCCCAAAGTGTCGGGATTACAGGTGTGAGCCACTGTGCTCGGCCAAATTTTTATTTTTATTTTTTCCGAGACAGGGTCCCACTCTGTCTCCCAGCCTGTAGTGCAGTGGTGGCATCACAGCCCACTGTAACCTCAACCTCCCCAGGCTCAGGAGATCCTTCCACCTCAGCCTTCCAAGGGGCTAGAACCAGAGGTGCATGCCACCACGCCCAGCTAATTTTTTTTTTTTTGTATTTTTGTGTAGAGATGAGGTTTGGTCATATTGCACAGGCTGGTTTCAAACTCCTGGGTTCAAGTGATCCGCCCACCTCAGTTTCCCAAAGTGTTGGGATTACAAGCGTGAACCACTGCATCTGGTCGGATTGAAAGGTTTTAAAATTAGATTTGATATTTGGATCACTGTGTTGGTTGTGTCGGGGATGTATTGGTGGCAGGAAAACAAGTTATGGCAAAGGTCTAGGTGTGAGATGATAAAGACCTGAGGGACACATGGCATGGAACTGGAAGAGCCATCACCGGGGAGTCCCACGCTCTGTCTTGGCCTGTGCAGTGCCTGGGGAAATTCTTGGGCTAGACCCGAGACCAGCAGATGTTTATGCCACGGGGCAGATCCTTTCTGTTTTCTGGACCCTCACAGTCTCTGAGATCCCTTCTAGCCTGATGCTCCACATGTCTAGAATGGCAGGCAGGGAAGAGGCTGAGGCATGGCAGGGCCCTGGCTCCCAAGTTCGGGGCCCAGGAAAGGGAGCCTCTTAGCCTCCCACCGCAGGCAGTCTGAGTCACCGCTCCTCCCTCTAAGGGTGGTAACTCTGTATCCCCAACATGTGACCCTAGGGGAAAGAAGTTCAGCAGGCCTCTATCCCCTTCCCTCCCTGATGTTGGAGACCCCCAGGTCCAGCCTGGATAGGGGGATAACTGAAAGGAAAAGAAGATAGATAGATACATAGATAAATAGATAGATAGATGATACAGAAGATAAAGAAGGGCTACCTTCTGTATCAGGTCAGCCAGGGACCCATCGAATGCCAGGCTACTGGGCAGTTTCGGGGGGAGGACAACAAAGGCCTCTGCTATTCTTCTTCCCTGTGGAAAAGAGCAAGGGGTGTACACATACACTTCATGCTGCCATGCTTGGAGGTACTCTCTCATTTACTTAACACATATCTGAGCACGTACTGTGTACCAGGGCCTCTTAGGCACTGGGGATGCAGAGTTGTGTTTTTTTTTCTTTTTTTTTTGAGACAGGTCTCGTTCTGTCATCCAGGCTGGACCGCAGTGGCATGATCACAGCTCACTTGTAGCCTCAACCTTCTGGGCTCAAGCCATCTTGCCACCTCACCCTCCCGAGTAGCTGTGACTACAGGCGCGCACCACCACGCCCAGCTAACTTTTGTATTTTTGTGTAGAGCCACTCGCGCCTGTCTGAGAACATTAAATGTCCCCCAGCCAATGAGGGAAGACTGGTGTGTGCACAAATACAGCCATCTGATCACCTAGGGGTAGGCTTGGGCTGAGGGACCTGCCAGGGTCACAGGAGCCTGGAGGATGAAGCTTGGGGAAGGCCTGGGGAAGGCTGTACCGAGAAGGTGACAGGTGAGGTAGGCCTTGAGGGATGTATAGGAGTCCATCAGATGGAAAAGGGTAGGAGGCTGAGACAAGAACAAGGGAGAGCCATGTGGCTGTGGTCTGGGATGTGCAGTTCTGTCAGAGGCGTGTGAACCAGAGCAACTCCATCTTAAATAGAAGCTGGGTAAAATGAGGCTGAATCCTATGGTTAAGGCATTCTAAGTTACAGGATGAGATAGGAGGTCAGCATAAAATACAGGTCATAAAGACCTTGCTGATAAAACAGGTTGCAGTAAAGGAGCTGGCCAAAACCCATCAAAACAAAACGGCAACCACAGTGACCTCTGGTTGTCCTCACTGCTACACTTTCAGCAGCGCCATGACAGTTTACAAACGCCATGGCAACGTCAGGAAGTTACCTTAAATGGCCTAAAAAGGGGAGCATGAATAACCCACCCCTTGTTTAGTGTATCATCAAGAAATAACCAAAAAAATGGGCAACCAGCAGCCCTCGGGGTTGCTCTGTCTACTGAGTAGCCATTCTTTTATTCCTTTACTTCCTTAATAAACTTGCTTTCACTTCGCACTGCGGACTCGCCCTGAATTCTTTCTTGTGTGAGATCCGAACCCTCTCTTGGGGTCTGGATTGGGACCCCTTTCTGGTAACAGTTCTGTTACATAGTTCAGTTAACATTTATTGAGAATTCGCTCTGTTCAGGAAATGCAAATGTGAGACAGGGAGCAAGCCTAGCAGCCTAGGGGGAGGCAGTTCTGTAACAGACAAATAAAGCCCTCTGCCCAGTGCCTGCAACATAGCAAACAATAATGTTTGCTGTGATTGTTACTGAAGGAGGAGCTGACCTTAGGCAGTAGAAGGTGATCTGGGAACAGTGGCCACTGAGATTTCTAGACAGGTGAGGATAGGAGGCTAGGAGTAGGAGGAACTCAGCTGGTAGGGAGCTAGGGGGTCTTGTCTTGAACCTACTGTTTTTCTATCCATTGTCCTTTTGATCGGAAATACTTCCAGTTTTCTAACTGCTTTTGTTCATGGGAGAGTGTCAATTGTCCATATCAAAGAATATGCAGGTTGAGGGGTTCCTAAGGTACCTCCCTGCACTTGGTTCCCCAGGGAGGTTCTTGTTTCCAGGCACAGATAGGAGGATGGGCCCCAGTGGCCCTGACCAGTTCAGCCCTTTCTCTGCACAGCCCAAAGTAGCCAACCACAGGACTGGGCGAGGGAGGCAGAACAGAGTGCCCGCTGGCAATGCTGCCAGTCCCGTACCCGCTCCTGGCTTCTGACTGGCTCAGTAGTTTTCTGGAGGGTCACTCGCTGCTCTTTTGTCTGCTTAACATCTGCCCTCCCCTCCCCCTCCTTCTTCCCACCACGTGCCTGGGATATCCCCCACCCAAACAAAAATAAAAACACAACTGTCAATGAAATAAGCAGTTCTTTCCTTCCTTGAACTTGCTCTGGACATGACCTCACCACCAGACCTTCAGGAAGCAGGCTGGGGAGGAGGGGAGGAGTAGGAGTGGAGAGGGGGCATTCTTTCCCCCAGGGGAAGGGGCTCTGTTTCTTTTTTTTTGAGCTGGAGTCTCGCTCTGCTGCCCAGGTTGGAGTGCTGTGGTGAGATCTTGGCTCACTGCAAGCTCTGCCTCCCGGGTTCATGCCACTCTCCTGCCTCAGCCTCCTGAGTAGCTGGGACTATAGGTGCCCGCCAGCACGCCCGGCTAATTTTTGTATTTTCAGTAGAGATGGGGTTTCACCGTATTAGCCAGGATGGTCTTGATCTCCTGACCTCGTGATCTGCCCACCTTGGCCTCCCAAAGTGCTGGGATTACAGGCGTGAGCCATCGCGCCTGGCCAGAGGCTCTGTTCCTGACACCCCTCCTCTCAGCTTTGAACACGGCCAGCAGCATCCTGGGAACACGTTCGGTTCCCACCAGACAGTGTATCTCTCACAAGCAGAGGCCCAATCACCACTCCCAGATCACCAGATGAAAGCACACTAAGGCTGGGGAAGACACTTAGGCTGTCTACCTCAGCAGCCTAAGGAGCTCCAGAGGGCAGGGAGAGCCTGTGACAGAGGCTCATTTTGTTTTAAAACACTTTTCATAACAAATTTAAAAGTAATATCACATTATGCAAAGTTTGAAACTAGAGAATGAAAAAGATCACCCTGAATCCCTTCATCCTGATTCAAGGTTGTTTTTTTATTATTGTCTTTCTCTCTCTCTCTCTTTCTTTTTTTGAGACAAAGTTCCACTCTTGTTGCCCAGGCTGGAGTGCAATGGCATGATCTCTGCTCACTGCAGCCTCCACCTCCTGGGTTCAGGCAATTCTCCCACCTCAGTCTTCCCAGTAACTGGGATTACAGGGGCGCGCCACTGTGCCCAGCTAATTTTGGCATTTTTAGTAGAGACGGGGTTTCACCACGTTGGCCAGGCTGGTCTCGAACTCCTAACCTCAGATGATCCACCCAACTCGGCCTTCCAAAGTGCTGAGATTACAGGCATGAGTCACCAGGCCCAGCTGTTGTTGTTTTAGGAGACAGGGCTTGCTGTATCGCCCAGGCTGGAGTGAAATAGCGAGATCATAGCTCACTGCAGCCTTGAACTCCTTGGGCTTACACGATCCTCCTGCCTTAGCCTCCTGAGTAGCTGGGACTACAGGAACGCACCACCATGCCCGGCTAATTTATTTTTATTTTTTATAGAGATGGTGGTGGTGGTGGTGGTGGGGGGTCTCATTATGTTGCCCAGACTGGTCTTGAACTCCTGGCCTCAAGCTATCCTCCCGCCTCAGCTTCCCAAAATGCTGGGATTACAGGCTTGAGTCACAGTGCCCAGCCCAAGGTCTGTTTCTATTTTGTTGAATTTCCATAACCCTAGTAAAGTAGATGCTCAAATATCATTCAAACATGGAATGAATTAATAAAAGGCAACACATACTGAGCACTTAATTATGTGCCAGGAATTGTTTCAAGTGTTTCATTTCACATTTACTGACCCATTTAATATCCACAACATGAGGTGGGTATTATCATGATCATCACCATCTTCATTTACTTTATTGTTTCCAAACACCAGTGTCACTTGCCAATTCATTTAGCAACAAGGTAACTGAAGCACAGGGAGGTTCAGTAACTTGCTTAAGGTTACACAGCTGGTAACTAGAGGAGCTGCGAGTTGAACCCTGGCAGTCTGGTGCCACAGGACGTTACTAGTGCTGCTCTATTTTGGCTTATCGTAATCATTAATGTATATGCAGGTTTAGACTTTTTATTATGAACAGTTTTAAAAATAAAAAAGTAGAGAAAATAGCCCAGGCACGGTGGCTCATGCCTGTAATCCCAGCACTTTGGGAGGCCAAGGTGGGCAGATCACTTGAGGTCAGGAGTTCAAAACCAGCCTGGCCAACATGGTGAAATCCCGTCTCAACTAAAAATACAAAAATTACCGTGATGTAGTGGCGTGTACCTGTAATCCCAGCTACTCGGGAGGCTGAGGCAGGAGAATCTCTTCAACCAGGGAGGCGGGGGTTGCAGTGAGCCACCGAGATTGTGCCACTCTGCTCCAGCCTGGGTGACAGAGTGAGACTCTGTCTAAAAAAGGAGTAGAGAAAATAATATAAGGAACTTCATGTCCTCATCACACAGCTTCAATCATTATCACCTCATGGCCCATCTTATTATTTCACTAATGTTCCCAGTCCAGATTGCATTTTGAAGCAAATGCAATCACCGTATCTTTCATTCACAGATATTTTAGTATGTATGTCTGAAAGAAGGTCTTTTTTTTTTTTTTTTTTTTTGGAGACAAAGTCTCACTCTGTCACCCAGGCAGAGTGCAGTGGCATAATCTCGGCTCACTGCAACCTCTGCCTCCCAGGTTCAAGCAATTCTCCTGCCTCAGCCTCCTGAGTAGCTGGGACTACAGGCATGTACCACTATGCCCGATTAATTTTTTGTATTTTTAGTAGAGATGGGGTTTCACCATGCTGGCCAGGCTGGTCTCAAACTCCTGACCTTGTGATCCGCCTGCCTCACCTCCCAAAGTGCTGGGATGACAGGTGTGGGCCACTGCGCCCGACCAAGGAAGACTTTTTTTTTTTTTTTTTTTTGAGATGAAGTCTCGCTCTTGTCCCCCAGGCTGGAATGCAATGGCATGATCTTGGTTCACTGCCACCTCCACCTCCCAGGTTCAAACGATTCTCCTGCCTCAGCCTCCTAAGTAGCTGGGATTACAGGTGCCTGCCACCACGCCTGGCTAATTTTTGTATTTTTAGTAAAGGCGGGGTTTCGCCATGTTGGCCAGGCTGGTCTCGAACTCCTGACCTCAGGTGATCCGCCCGGCTCAGCCTCCCAAAGTGTTGGGATCACAGGCGTGAGCCACCCCACCAGGCCATAGAGGACTTTTTTAAATTAAAAAAACAATCTTACCACAATTCCATATCATGTCTAAATGTTTAGAATTCCTTAATATCATTGAATACCTTGTCAGTATTCAAATTTGCCTGATAATAAAATCTTCTTTTTTTTCTTTTTTTTTTTTTTTTTTGAGACAGAGCCTTGCTCTGTCGCCCAGGCTGGAGTGCCAACGGTGCAATCTTGGTGCAATCTCGGCTTACTACAATCTCTGCCTCCCAGGTTCAAGCGATTCTCTTGCTTCAGCCTCCCGAGTAGCTGGGATTACAGGCGCCTGCCACCGCATCCAGCTAATTTTTGTAGTTTAGTAGAGACGGAGTTTCACCACGTTGGCCAGGCTGGTCTCAAACTCCTGACCTCAGGTGATCCGCCTGCCTTGGCCTCCCAAAGTGCTGGGGTTATAGGCATGTGCCACCATGCCCGGCTTTTTTTTTTTTTTTAAAGTCAGTTTGCTTGAATCAGGATCCAAATAAGACTTTTAGTTGATATCACTTAATTTATTTTAATCTGTAAGTCTCTCCCGCTCTTTTTTATTCTTTTTTTTTTTTTTTTGAGACAGGGTCTTACTCTGCTGCCCAGACTAGAATGCAGTGGCACAATCACAGCTCACTGCAGCCTTGACCTCCTGCGCTCAACTGATCCTCCCACCTCAGCCTCCTGAGTAGCTGCAACTATAGACACACCACTATGCCCGGCTAATTTTTGTATTTTTTGTAGACATGGGGTTTTACCACGTTGTCCAGGATGGTCTCGAACTGATGGACTCAAGCCTTGGCCTCCCAAAGTGCTGGGATTACAGGCCTGAGTCACCATACCTGGCCCCAATTTTATTTGTTAAGGGAATTGAGTATTTGTCCTAATTTTTTTCATTCTAGACTTTGCTGACTATATCCCTGGGGAATGTATCTTATGCTATTTTGTGTCCTTATTTTTTCATATAACTTAGCAAACATTTCCCCATACTGCCATAGGGTTTTCATAATCTGTCCTAAATGGCTTCATACTATTCCATCCAGTGGATATACTGTAATTTTTTTCTTGGGCATTTGGTTGCTTTCAGTTTTTCACTACTATAAATATTGCTGGAATGAACATCCTGACACATTGCAGCTTTTCCTGTACATGGGATGACTTCCTTAGAATATGCTACCAGAAGTGTAATTATGGCTCTGAGGCATGGAGAATTTTTCAGCTTCTTGGCACACAGTGACAATGGTTTGTCCAAGGGTTTGTGTGTCCCCCAGCACCAAATAAGAGAGCTGTCACTCACTCTGCGTAGTGCTTAGAGCTATTCACAGTTGAAGAACGTTTGGGGAAGACATGGTAATTATGAGGGCAGAGTTAGAGAAGGAGAAAGATGATGACAGGGACTCCGGCTAAATAAAGCAGAAAGTGATCTGCAATTTACCACAAACCTAGAGTGAGTCAGAACTCTGTTCATTCCTATTGTGAAAAAAAAAAAAAAAAATCCTTGATAACAGAGGTTATTAACAGTGCATGACATGTCCAGTAATCTTTCTGTTAGACTCTGCATTAGTCAGAACCTCATTTGAGACGTGGACTCAGCCTGGGTCCCTGAACTTTATAGAGATGTCAGGAAACTGACCAAGATCCAGAGGAATCGATCAACTTGATGGAGGACGAAGAATCCCAGAGAAAAATCAAAGGAGTCAAGCAGGCTCACTTCGGAAAAAACAGACACCTTTCTTGCCTTAATGCGGGCGAGGTTTCTGTGAAAAGAACAACACTGGGTTTGCTTATGTCTGCAGAAAGATGCCTGTAAGGAAAGGCACCTCCATAAACCAGGAGAAACTTCCGTAGGACACAGGCAGAGCTATTTCAGACTCGGGTGATTATTTCGATCTTGGGATGAACCCTTTTGGGGCCATTGGCCCTGGAAATATTCAAGAAGCTGCTTGTTCTGCTCTGGGTGGTTCAAATACCCGCCTGCCTGGTGACCACTAAGTGTCTCTGGGGATCCCACTCCAGCTGTGTGACAACTGTTTCTGGCAGCCCCCGGGGAAGGAAGGGTAGGTGGAGTCTGAGTGAAGTGCTCCCCAGTTTCCCTGGGCTAGCCTTTTCCTTCCTGTTCCCTCACTTTCAGTTCAGGGTGCCATGAAGTGCCATTCAGAGTCAGGTTGGCATGCCATGACATCATCTGATCTTGCTATTCCAGCCCTGCCCTGCATAGAGTGGACTTAGAAAGAAGCTGGGTAGGGAGTTGAAACTACTCAGACAAGGCCTCTTGGTGACACGGAGAATGGGAGTCACCGAGGAGACCTCAAGAGCAACCTCCTAAAGTAATATTAAGTAGATTCATACAATGCAACAGGTGCTTTACATACATTTTTTTGGGTTCCCACAACATTGGAGGTGGGGTTTCACAGGTGTGGAATTGGAGATTAAGACAAGTAATTTGCCCAAGGTGACATTGCCAATACAGGAGGGCCTGCCCTCTGTCTACCAGGCAGTAAAGTCTGCCCTTGCCTTTAGACGATGCAGGTGTGAAAACTGTAGACCAGAACCTCTCATTCAAAGCCACACAAGCTGACCTGAGACAGAAACTCAGGCTCCTTACTACTGATCAAGGAATCTATGATACGTGGCCTCTTCTCACGTCAGGTGCGGGGAGGCCAAGGAAGTGGCCCGGTCCGGGGCAGCCTGGGCCAAGAGTGACTGAGAAGGAGAAGGCAGGCTCCGTTCTGGGCCCTCCAGACCCTCACCCTGGCCAATGTTGTGAAAAGCGCGCTCCCAGGAGGACCCAGCAGGGCAAAGGGCCAGGCTAGTCTGTTTCTGGAGGAGCCAATCTGGGGCCAGGGCGGAGGCAGCCAGGTGCAGTGGAAAAACCCTGTACTTGGGGTCAGAATATCTGGGTTTCGATCCAGTCTGGCACCCAGCAAAGACCTACAGCAAGTTACTTACAAGTCCGAGTCTCCTCATCTGCAAAACTGGGGCACGGATAAAATACACTTGAAGGGCACAGGAGCAAAAGTTGGAATTGTTACGCACCAAAATTCTATCATCCGATCTGACCACGTCACGGTGCAACTTCCAACCGCGCGTCCCCGGAGAGTCCGGGAACGGAGCCCAGGAAAAACTACAACTCCCAGGAGCGTCGGGCGGGCCGGCCGGGAACCAGCGGAGGAAACTACAACTCCCAGGAGGCGTCGGGCGTGCCGGCGCGGGGCGGTGACGTCGCGGGGGCCGGCGCGGAGCGCTGATTCGGCCGGAGCTGCCAGCGGGGAGGCTGCTGCCGCGGGTCGTTAACAGCTGCTGGAGCAGCAGCGGACCCCGCTCCCGGGAACCGTTCCCGGGCCCTCGATATCCAGCCCCGCACGGTGAGCCCAGACAGAACCAGGAGGCCCCAGGGCTAGGGGAGGGGCGGGAGGGAAGGTAGGGGCTGCTGGGGAGGCGCCCCGGGCTGGATAGACGGGGGCAGAGGGAGTTGGGGGTGGAGGGAGTGCATCAGCCGAGGGGGTGCAGCGGCTAGGGAGGTGGCCAAGGAATAAAGTGCGAGCTGGAGGCCGGGGGTGGAACGTCGGGAGGAGCGCCTCGGCTAGGGGTGGGAGGCGGGGAGCGGCTGGGCTTCGGGGATGAACGTTTGGCTGCCTCCAGAGCTGGGTGAACGCGTGGAGATGACTGTGGGGTCCCGGACCGGGCCGGGTTCCGAGTGCCAGGACCCAGACTGGGCAACAGAGCGGGACCCCTCCCCCCGGCCCCGCGCCCGAGGTCTCACTCAGAAAACCCCAACAACAGTGAGGACTCCGCCTCTTCGCTCCTCCTCTCCTCTGCTTACTGCGGGTTCGCCTGGGCACTCGCTTTCCGCTCCCACCGTCCTCCCCCAGTCGGGGTGGCTGGGCCAAAGTTGAGAGGTGATCAGCTGTGGTCCTGCAGCTTGCGGGGTGGGCGGAATGGAAATGGCATCGTGACGTGCTGCCACGGACTCCCCTTTGGGGTCCCCATCCAGGCCTGGATGTTTTGTGCTCCTCTTCCAAGACAGGGGGTTTGCTGTTGTGAGGGCTGCTCTTTCCTGGGGGAGGGAATGGGAAGGGCTCACCTGGTGGCTGCCCTGGTGGTGCTCAGCCTTGGCTTGAGTGTCTGGCATACTGGCTGGGCACGAATATTTGTGCGTGGAGCCAAGGGGGTGGGGAGGGAAGAAGGGGGAAAGAGCTACCAGCAAAAAAGTGGTTAACAGAACAGAGTTGCTGCAGGCTCTGGTTTGAGGCAGGTTATGAAACCACATCAGGGCCTGGCACTAAGCAGCCACCTGCCAGCTGTGGCAGCAGAAGTTTTTAGCTCAGCTCCTGTAGACCTAGTCGACCTGTGCCAGCCTCTTCTCTCTGTTTCTCCCCATCTAGGGGAGGGGTCGGTTGGTTGTTTTACTAATGGAAGTAATATGTGCCCATAGTCACACGAAAGTCTCAAGAGTGTTTCCTGGCTGCCAGTCTTTTTGTTAGTTTATTGATCTCTTCTTTTTCAGGGGTGTCTGGTGGTTTCCTGCTCTCAGGGTACCTAGCGTTTAGGCTTCAGGAAGAAGCTTCCGAGGGTGTCGGCTGGGATCTAGGTCTAGTCTTTTCCTAGGCTCATCGAGTTTTGTTGGCTGCCCTGTGAAGGCCAGAAAGGGGTATGGGGTCCTGTGGTCTGGGATTCCACGAGGCTTTTGGCACTCTTGGACAACTGCTAGGAAGGGTTAGTGGGCTTTCTACACCAGCACCCCTGTAGGTGCGGGTTCCAGAGAGGTGATGGGGTGGCGGTTTCAGGTCAGACTTGGGACGCTGTTTCCCTCTCCTTAGAGGTAAGTTCTTCAGAGCCCTCACTTCTCAGCCACATGCCACCCTCTCCTCTCAGGTGGAGGCTTTTGCGTAGTAGCTGTCCCAGGGGCTGCTAGAGTAGCTGAAGCCCCAAGGCCCTGGGAAGATAAACAGTGGGAGCCAGCTCTGGCTTTCTAGATCCTAGGATTTCTGTTAGGCTCCATTATCCAGCCTAATGGGCTGCGCTGATGGTTCCCAGGAGCATCACTGCAATCAGAGTGCGCCTCAGGCTGGCACACGGGTGTTTGCTTGTTGGGATGGTGTGTTGTGGGTCACATTTGCCCTGAGGTCTCTAAGCTTGGAGCTGTCTGAGAAGAGGAAACTTGCTCCTCTTATCCTGGAAGTAAAGAACTGGCCCCTGAGGATTCAGGCTCCTGTGCAGGTTTGGCTAGTTCTTAGTCAGAGATAGATAGCATTTGGGTCTGAGGGGGTTGCTGCAGGGGCATGAGGCAGGTGGCCTTCTGGGTACTTCTAGAATATCTCCATCTGGGACTCTTCTCTGCATTCCCAGGAAAGATGGGGCTGTTAACATGGTGATGACCTTATGGTCTTTAGCAAGCAGGACCCTACCTCAGATAGGGAGGTGAGCCAGTACACAGGTGCTGTCTGTCTCCGCCTTCTCCTGGTCACAGGGCCCTCAGGGATCTGGGGACAGCCAAGCTCTGGACAAGGGGCAGATCATTCCACCCCTTCCTTCTCTACTTCCCTCTGCTCACTGTGGGTTGCGACCACCTCCTGGTTCCTCCTGCTGCAGGGCTCCTACCGTTGGTGCTGGGCAGGGGAAGGCACGGTGCTAATGTACACCTGGAAACAGGTGCTGAGAGGGGAGACTGAGGGGAGGATGGGCAGGACAGAGAAGAACGGGGGCAGGAGGAAGGCCACAGGTTCGAGTCTGTGCCCTTGGGAGACATATGTTGATGTGGGTTCCAGCTCTCTGTGGGAGTTATAGGTGTTGGCCACGTTCTCTATCCTCGCCTCTCTTGTGGGGAAAAGGGCCCTGGTGGTTTGGCAGCGGAGTGGGTGGCGCCACAAGGGTTGGCCTGAGTGGCTGCCAAATGGAGAAAACATCTGGATGGGTTGTTTTGTGTCACCCAGGAGGGGTGCCTTCCAGGCCTGGGCAAAGGTTGTCCCTAGTCTGTTGTTTTCTCCTGTCTTCCTCTCTCCCCACTTCCCTCTTTCTACCTGATCAGTCCTCCTAAGTTGGGGTTTGGGGAGATCCAGAATTGAAAAAATTAGAGGAGGTGAGTGGATGCAGTGACCTCAAAATAGTTCATCCACTGCTGCCTGTACCCACAGGCCTCACTTCTTTCCCTCCTGATGGGAAGGGCTTAAGAGTGGATGTCCCACATCAGGCCCTCAGGGAGACACAGTCCAGCAGGGGTTATGCTCAGTGAGAATTCTGTGTGTCTGGGGCTTTGTCGGCAGAGGGTCCTCACGGGAGTGCCATGGCGGGGAGGCTGGGGGATGGGCCTTGACTTCTCTGCTCTGGGGCTGCCTCTTGATGACCTGTCCCCTGATGCCCTGCCGGGGCCCTGTCCCAGTGGGGTAATGCACGGGCAGCCTGCTGTTGATCCCAGCCCAGTGGGGTAATGCACGGGCAGCCTGCTGTTGATCCCAGCCCAGCAGCAGGAAATGAGTGGAGCTAAGTCCACATGGACTTTCTCTACCTGCCTTGCTTGAGAATCAAAAGAGTGGAACTGCCTGGAGTTCTCAGGGAAAGAAGAGCCTGCCTCCCAGCGGGATCCGAGGGTGAGAGGGGCAGGGAAAGCAGTGTGACCTGTCTGACCTGTGCTGCTTGTTTGCAGAACAGTGGAGAGGGGCAGCAGGATGAATGTGGGCACAGCGCACAGCGAGGTGAACCCCAACACGCGGGTGATGAACAGCCGCGGCATCTGGCTCTCCTACGTGCTGGCCATCGGTCTCCTCCACGTCGTGCTGCTGAGCATCCCCTTCGTGAGTGTGCCTGTCGTCTGGACCCTCACCAACCTCATCCACAACACGGTGAGAGGCTGCCTGCTGCCGGCTCCTGCCCTCTGGGCTGCGCTTTGGCAGGGCTGAGGGATAGGAGGAGCCTGCCGGGCCTGGCCCAGATGTCAGGGTGACGTACTGATGTCTGCCTCCAGAGCCCAGGCCTAGTCCTTGTCTCTCTGCCTTGCTCCCCCTTCTGGGTTCGTGCCCTGTGTACCATGATAGGAATCAAATCTGCAGAGTTTTCCACATCTCTAGGGTGGGGTGGCTGTGGGCCTGGAAGATGTGCCCCTGAGAGCTAAACAAAGGACTCCAGAGAGTTCCCAGGACCCGGGAGTCCTGGTGCCTAGGCTGGTACAGAAATGCCTCTTTCTCAAGTTAGCTTCTCGAACCGTCTTCCACTCTTGCCCTTCTCTGCTCCCTCACCACTTGCTACCTTGCCCTCTTTGGAGGGTAAGCAGGGCTTATTCCCATCGCTTGCCTCCTCCCAGCAGGCACAGGGGCTATGAGTGGCCTGGAGGGGCAGCATCTCGGTGCCTGTCTCGTGGCTACGCATTCTCATGCCAGGCCTAGCCTGTCCCCCAGGGAGTCCCCTTGTTCTTCTCCTGCCAGGCTCCCAGCTGCTCCATCCTGACCTCCAGCCCATATCCCCCTGCCCAGCAGAGGGAGGCTCCAGATCACTGGGAGTTACTTCTGTCCGTGACTGGGTGGAGGAGCTGGGCAGGGGGCCTTTTCCCTTTTGTATCGTCTAACAGAGGCCTCTTCCTCCAGGGCATGTATATCTTCCTGCACACGGTGAAGGGGACACCCTTTGAGACCCCGGACCAGGGCAAGGCGAGGCTGCTGACCCACTGGGAGCAGATGGACTATGGGGTCCAGTTCACGGCCTCTCGGAAGTTCCTGACCATCACACCGATCGTGTTGTGAGTGCGTGGGCTGCAGGAAGACGCCAGCAGGCGGGGCGAGGCGAGGCCTGGAGGACCCAGGGCCGGCCGTGCTCATGAACCCTGCCGTGGCTCCTGCCGTGGCTCCTGGTGTAGGGACGAACAGAGGAAGTTGGAATATTCCTGGGTCTTAGACTGAGCTCAGGCTTTGGGCCTCCCTGGCCCCATCTTTCCTCCACTGGAGCTTTCTTCCTGCTAGTGAGATAGGCCCACAGGCTTGGGGTGAAGTTGGGAGGTGGGGGCGGCGCTGGGCCGGGAGGGGCCTCTTTAGCCTGAGAGCTCTTGCTTCTTCACTCTGGTCTGGGGACCTCTTCTGTGACTCCTTAGCCGTCAGGATTCTGCCTTGCCCTACGCAGGAAGTGGGGGAGGAAGGGGTCCTCCCGACAGTCTTTTATGTCTCTCCTCACCCTTCCCCTCCCAGGTACTTCCTCACCAGCTTCTACACTAAGTACGACCAGATCCATTTCGTCCTCAACACGGTGTCCCTGATGAGCGTGCTCATCCCCAAGCTGCCCCAGCTCCACGGAGTCCGGATTTTTGGAATCAATAAGTACTGAGGGTGCAGCCCCTTCCCCTGCCCAGGGTGGCAGGGGAGGGGTAGGGTAAAAGGCATGTGCTGCGACACTGAAGACAGAAAGAAGAAGCCTCTGGACACTGCCAGAGATGGGGGTTGAGCCTCTGGGCCTAGTTTCCCCCCTCGCTTCCCCCAGTAGCCAACTTGGAGTAGCTTGTAGTGGGGTTGGGGTAGGCCCCCCGGGCTCTGACTTTTTCTGAAGTTTTTGATCTTTTCCTTTTGCTTTTTGAATAGAGACTCCATGGAGGTGGTCATGGAATGGGCTTGGCTCCTGGGCTGAACATGGACCACGCAGTTGGGACAGGAGGCCAGGGGAAAAACCCCTGCTCACTTGTTTGCCCTCAGGCAGCCAAAGCACTTTAACCCCTGTGCAGGGAGCAGAGGGCGGTGCGGCTTCTGGGTTGTTTCACTGTGATTCCTAGGTTTTTCCGATGACACGCAGTGTGTGCTTTTGTGTATGGAAGCAAGTGTGGGATGGGGCCCTGCCCTTCTGGGTAGAGAGCTATTTAATCCAAGTGTCAGGCTTTTGGCAGCTTCCCTGCAGCCCACCCGGGGCCCTGGTTGGGAGTGGGGAGGGTCAGGTGGGGGGAGATGGGGTGGAGTGTGGATGGCTTGGTCCCAGAGGTGAGGGGCCAGGATTGCTGCCATCTGGCCTGGTGGAGGTTGGGGAGCTGTAGGGGGGGGGCTAGTGAATCGAGACTTAGAAGAATGGGGCCACATAGCAGCAGAGGACTGGTGTAAGGGGGGAGGGGTAGGGACACAAGCTAGACCCAGTCTCCTCTGGGATGTGGGCAGGGAGGGAAGCAGGCTTAGAGGGTTGATTTACCCACAGAATGTGAGAGTCACAGGGGAGGGAGGCCGCTGTGGGCTTAACTCCTGGGTTGGCTGTTGGGTGGACAGGTGGGGAGAAGGCCCATGAGTCGTTGTAAGCACAGGTCCAACTTGGTCCTGACTCCTGCAGGGGTATGGGGAAGCCGTGACAGAAACAGTGGATGCTGTGGTCCTCTGCAGGCCCTCACCCCTTAGCTTCCTCACGCAGACTGGCACTGGGCAGGGCCTCTTATGTGGCAGGCACATGTGGCGCTGTGAGGCCACCCCACATGGGGTCGGTGGTGAGAGTCCTGTAGGATCCCTGCTCAAGCAGCACAGGGGAAGGAGCAAGGCGTGGCCTGTAGGCACTGTCTCAGCCTGCAGAGAAGAAAGTGAGGCCGGGAGCCTGAGCCTGGGCCAGAGCCTCCTTCCTCCCCAGTTCGACTAGGGACAGTGTTAATTTTGAAAAGGCGTGGGTCCCTGTGTCCTCTTCTGGGGGCCTGAGGGAGCAGGGGAGGTCACTGGGCCTGTTTTCTGCCTCCTGGCCCTGCATCTCCCACCCCATGTATCACAGGGAACTTTCACCTTAAAATCTTTCTAAGCAAAGTGTGTATAGGATTTTTACTCCCTTTGTACAGTATTCTGAGAAACGCAAATAAAAGGGCAACATGTTCCTGTTTCCCTGTGTCTGGCCTCTGCTTCCTGGAAGGCTGAGGGGAGGGGCAGGGGTGTGGGCAGCAGCTCCTGCCAGGGTGCTGGTGGGTATCAGTGCAGCTCTGACGGTGGCGGGAGGGGCGCTGGGACTGCTGGGCTTTCTGCTGGCTGCAGCAGGGAAATCCCCCAAGGGGGGCTGTGAGGGAACTGGTGGCGACGGCAGCAGTAGTCAGAAAGCAAAATTCTCTGTGCTTTTGCCTGGCTGTTCTCCGACTGGTCTTGCGCCTTGGCCCCACAGGCTAGGGTGACCTGTGCCATGGCCAGGTAGGGGGGCAGTCCAGCAATGGTTTACACTTGGAGCCAGGGTCCCAAGCGGTGCCCAGTCCTTCCCAGTAAATCTCCAGCCCTTCTCCAGTTTCTCACTTCTCTCCCCAAGGCCTTTCCCCAGTCACCTCTCCCCTGGGAGCGCTGTGTTTCCTTCTGGCCTTTCAGTGGAGGGGACTTTTCATACTTCCTCCTCCCACCATAAGCCTGAGTGGCAGGGGAAGAGGTTCTGGGGACTTCCTGAGGCCACCGTGGCTAGGAGAGAGGAGTCCCATAGCAAGGAATCCTTATCTCATGAGGGCGCTGACCTTCCAGCGTGTTCTGCGCAGTATGAGCTACTATTCTCAGGAGAGGCACAAAGTCCCAGATAGAAGGGAGGGGCTGCCCCCAGCAGCCTAGGGTCTCTGGCCCTGGTCTGCCATCACAGCACCCTTGGAGTGAGTGTCAGGGAGAGTGGGGGGTATTTGCCCAAGTCCAGCCACCGGCCCTCTCCCAGTAGAGCCCACACAGTATTGGAAAGAGAAATATAGCCACTGCTCTCATTCCTGGGAATAGGGGTGCCCTGGTTGTTTTCACCAGCCTGCAAGAGTACAGTCAGGGTGAGGTGCTGGGGAACATCAACAACGATCTGGGTTCGAATCCCAGCTTTGCCACTTGTTAGCCATGTTGCTACGTCAACTTCTCTGAGCTTCAGTTTCTTCCACTGTTGTGTAAGGATAATGCCTCCTGGGGCTGTTGTGAACATGAGTACTGTGCCTGGCATATAGTAAACAATATATGGTAGCCATGTTATTATTATTATAATTGTTACTACCACCACTGTCATCTCTTTATTTATGTATTTTTTGGAGACTGAGTCTTGCTGTATCACCTAGGCTGGAGTGCAGTGGCACCATCTTGGCTCACTGCAACCTCCGCTTCCCAGGTTCAAGTGATTCTCCTGCCTCAGCCTCCCGAGTAGCTGGGATTGCAGGTGTGTGCCACAACAACCAGCTAATTTTTTTTTTTTGGTAGAGACGGGGTTTCGCCATGTTGGCCAGGCTGGTCTTGAACTCCTGGCCTCAAGTGATCTGCCCGCCTCGGCCTCCCAAAGTGTTGGGATTACAGGTGTGAGCCACTGAGCCTGGCCTTTGTCATCCCTTCAAATGTTCTTTCAGGACTGAGGCATGCAGAGGCCGGAAGACAGGCTGGGCTCACCAGGGTGGTTATCTCTGAGAGAGGACACGGGTGAGGCCAGAGGCCTCTCCCTGGAGAAGGAGGTAGGTGGAGAAGCTGGGTGGCATCCAGATAAGGAAGAGCAGCATCTCCTTGAGAGTGTACACAGGAGCACGGATGGGGAGGGAGGCGGAGTGCTCCTCACAGGGCCACCCTGTTCCCTCCAGGTGTTAGCTGCTGTTGTCCTGGGTCTTCAGTGTTGACCATCGCATGGCATTTGGGCAGCTGGTTCTGCTGGGTTACAGTCCTCATGTCCCTGGCACAGACATAGCCATTGCCTGCTGGCACTTGATACCTACTCATGTTCCATTTCTCTATTCCAAGCACACTGAATTGCATGGCCCAGGGCACCGTGGTGTGCACCATTGTCTGGCCCAAACTCACCTAGAATACATATCAGGATCTCCTACGCACTCCTTGGGTCCAAGAAGAAGTGGTTCTGGCCTTATCTGCCTCCAGCTTAGTTATAACGTGGCTTATCTAAAGGCTTGGGAGGTGGGGCACCCAGCCCTACCCACCCGTCCAGGAAGGTCCACACCTGGACAACTTTCAATTTCATTATTTTAGCTTCCTGAGATTCAGAGACCAGGAACTGCGCAGAGAGCTGCAGCCGGGATTCTCACAACTTCCATTTCTGGTGAACAGCTGAGGTCAGAGAGGAGGTGGGTACCACTTGAGATGGGCCTGTGGTTCCCAGGCACTGTCTTTCCAGACACCTGGAATTCCCAGGGTGGTGGTGAATTGAGAATCAACCACCATGATGGGGGTAGAGACAGAGAAGGAAGCAGTGAGTGGATAAGTGCCTGGAACAGGCAGAAGGGATGTAGGGGAAGGTGACCAAAGGTAGGATGGGGAAGTGGATCCCAGGAAGCTTTTGTTTCTTCTGAGGCCAACTTACCACCGCCTCATTGGGAAATTGTTGGTAGGGAGGCACCCATCCAACTGCCTTGCAGAATACAGCAAGGCAGGGAGCCCAAGAATCAGAGCCAAGGGAAGAAACGACCAGTTGAGGTTAGTAATGTGAAGTCTGGCAATCGTGCCCCTCATCCCTCCCTGGTTCCTCTGTTCGTCAACGTTGGCGCTAGTCTGGCTGGGACGTGGTGGGCCTGCCTTTCCATCCTTGAGGCCCCTTGGAACAAGGGGGCAACTCTGCTGTGGGAGATGTAGAAAATGGGTCTCACTTTCCCTATTTGGGACAGTAGCTGCTACTTTTTTCCTCCAGATGGGTTTCATGAGGGGCAGAGGAGAATCTGGGATCTGTGATGTTTAGCTCTCTTTACTGAGTCATGGCTGCCTCACCTTCTAGAAGTAAGGCAGGCAAATCATTCCAGGTACTGGTTGTCCTGGAACCTTTGGTTCTTCCCTGACCTCATGTCATGTGTGTCCGTGTGAAGAAAGTCCACGAAACAGGCTTTGTGTGAGCAACGAGGCTGTTTATTTCGCCTGGGTGCAGGTGGTCTGAGTCCGAAAAAGGAAGGAGTCAGCAAAGGGTGGTGGGATTATCATTAGTTCTTACCCGCTTGGGATAGGCTTACAAAGTACATTCTCAAGGGCAGGAGAATATTACAAAGTACTTTCTTAAGGGCAGGGGAGAATATTACAAAGTACCTTCCTAAGGGCAGGGGAGAGTATATCGCATCAGGGTGGGGCAGGAACAAATCACAATGGTGGAATGTCATCAGTTAAGGCTATTTTCACTTCTTTTGTGGATCTTCAGTTGTGATACCCTACCTTGTTTTAACCTGAATTGACTCTCCCTTAGCTGAGAGAGCCAGACAAACTCCATTTTGGCTCCTTCACTTGCCGCCCCTTACCCACCCCCTTCCTCAAGGACTTAACTTGTGCAAGCTGACTCCCAGCACATCCAAGAATGCAATTAACTGATAAGATACTGTGGCAAACTATGTCCGCAGTTCCCAGGAATTCATCTGGTTGATAGTACCCTAAGCCTCCACATTTCTGTCCGGTTGATGGTACCCAAAGCCCTTGTGTCTATCACCTTGTGATAGATTTAAAGCCCCTGCACCTGGAACTGTTCGTTTTTCCGTAACCATTTGTCTTTTTAAGCTTTTTTTTTTGCCTGTTTTACTTCTGTAAGATTGCTTCAGCTAGGCTCCCCCTCACCTTTCTAAACCAAAGAATAAAAGAAAATCTAGCCCCTTCTTCGGGGCCGAGAAAATTTTGAGTGCTAGCCGTCTCTCGGTCGCCGGCAATAAAGGACTCCTGAATGAGTCTCATAGAGTGGCATTTCTCTACAACTCGCTTGGTTACAACACAGTTGCTTCAGGCTGTCTGGATATATATGTGCAGGTCACAGGGAATATGATGGCTTAGCTTGGGCTCAGAGGCCTGACACCTCAGGCTACCAAATGTGGAAGATTTAAATACTTGAACCAATACCCTCCTCCCAAAAACTGAAATTGGCTTCTATTTCCGAGTTGGTCCAGGTGCAATGTTCAGCGTATTTGAGGAAATCACAAGAATTGTAGTTAAGGAGATGGATGCTGGAGGGGATATGATTGCTGTTAGAAGCCTCGTTGATGCTGATAGATTCCACTGCTTCCATCTGGTGGGTGAGAAGAGAACTTTCTTTGGATGCCGGCACTACACGACGGCCTCACCCTGATGGACATTCTGGACACAGATGGGGGCAAGCGGTTAGATGAACTGGATTCTGGGCTCCAAGGTCAGTATAAGGTAGATGACAGGTGGCCAGCCAGGAGGCCTTGACCATTTGTATTCCATCTCCTTCTCAATTCACCATTGTTATCAACCAAATCAACCAATCAATGAAACCGTGGAATTTGTTTGTACACATCCACACACCTTAATTTAAGAAATGCACGGAAGAGCTGCATGGTGGGAGGAGAGTGGGAGAAGTGGAGATTTATTTCCATTGGAAACCATTCCTAAATGGTCTTTCTTTCCCATTTTTCCCTGGTAAAACAATCTGCTTTTAATTTAGCGGAGCTCTTCTCCTGTGTTCAGCATTTAAGTGGATAAGTAAATGAGGGAAGTTTGCTTACTGGTTAAGAAAGGATGCAGGCTTTAGGGCTGGAAGCACCTGGTTTCAAAGCCTGGCTCTGCCTCTTATCAGCTGGATGACCTCTGGACAAGTTGTTGTATTGCTCTAAGTTTCAGTTTCCTCATGTGTCAACTCTAGAGACTGTTGTAAGAATCGAATGGGGGCTAGGTACGGTGGCTTGCTCCTGTAATCCCAGCACTTTGGGAGGCCGAGGTGGGCAGATCACGAGGTCAGAAGATTGAGACCATCCTGTCTAACACGGTGAAACCCCATCTCTACTAAAAAATATATATAAAAAAATATATAAAAAATTAGCCAGGCATGGTGGCGCATGCCCAGCTACTCAGGAGGCTGAGGCAGGAGAATCGCTTGAACTCAGGAGGCGCAGGTTGCAGTGAACCGAGATCATGCCACTGCACTCCAGCCTGGGCGACAGAGCACGACTCTGTCTCAAAAAAAAAAAAAAAAAATCAAATTAGAACAAATTACGTGAATCATTTATCACAGTATCACAGTGTCTGCCACAAAAGGAGCACTCAATAAAAGTTAGCTCCCATCATCTGGTGGTCATGGTGGTGATTCTTACTATCCTTTCATGTTCCCTGGCTATCAAGACTGAAAGGGGAGTTGCTGATGAGCAGAAATCCCTAAGATATTGGGGGAATTTATGGAAGAGCCAATTATTCCAACCCCTGCCTCTGATCTCAGTTATTCCTGGGGTACTTGGGTTTCAGAAGCCCCAGGGTTTAAGTGTCAAACTCTCACTTGGATCCCACGCTGGAATATGGTGAGGAGTTCATTATATTTCATAATGTGAAAAAATATTTCATAATATGAAAAATGGCAAGGAGTTCATAGCTCAGACCTCTCTGATACAGTCTGTTTCTTTTTATGAGGTCTCATGCCAAGAGATGGAAAAGAGCTCTAACAGCCCTGAGCAGTTTTAGAGTATTACAATGTACCAGGAAGTGCTTTAAGTGACTGAGAGCGGTACCCAGATTACTTGAAGGTGGTGGACCTTTCCACAAGTGGAGTTTCGTTAAGCAAGCAAGGGGCTTTTGGAGAAATTTCAGAATCGCATTTTTCAAAGACTGAGTCAATGCTCTGAAAAGTAAACTGCCAAGAGCCAATTTGCTAAAAGCCAGCTCTCAAAAAAAGAAAAAAAAAAAAAAAATCAGTTTGCCAAATGATCAATTCACTGAAAATGGAAAAATACTTTAACCCAGAACTAGGATGTTTTGCCACAATAATATTACTCCCCAGGGACAGGGCAAAGTGTAAGTCTGGAAAAAAAAAAATTGACTAAGTCAGTCAACTTCCTTTAAGGAAAAGCTCATCTGTGTGCATATAAAATTCGGAGGCAGAGGTGAAACCAAACTTAAAAAAGAAAATCCTTACAATAATGGGAATTGGTAATTTGAATTGATTTTTAGCTGGTCTGCTCCCTATTTAAATGGGTTATTTTGTGACTGTGTAATGCTGATGGTGCAGTTAAAGTGTGCATAGCGCTGGGCACGTGGCTCACGCCTGTAATTCCAGCACTGTGGGAGACCGAGGCGGGTGGATCACTTGAGGTCAGGAGTTCAAGTCCAGCCTGGCCAACATGGCGAAACCCTGTCTCTACTAAAAATACAAAAATTAGCTGGGCGCGATGGCACATGCCTGTAATCCCGTACTTTGGGAGGTTGAGGTGGGCAGATCACTTGATGTCAGGAGTTTGAGACCAGCCTGGCCAACATGGCAAAACCCTGTCTTTACTAAAAATACAAAAATTAGCTGGGTGTGGTGTCGCACGCCTGTAATCCCAGCTACTCAGGAGGCTGAGGCAGGAGAATCGCTTGAACCCAGGAGGCGGAGGTTGCAGTGAGCCATGATTTTGCCACTGTACCCCCCCCCGGGGAAAAAAAAAGGCCCCCTCCAAAAAAAAAAAAAAAAAAAAAAGTGCATAGAATTTTTTGTTTGTTATTAAAGTCCATACTTTATTCATATTAACTGTTTTTTTTTTTTTTTTTTTTTTTTTTGATGGAGTGTCGCTCTGTTGCCCAGGCTGCGTGCAATGGCGCAATCTCGGCTCACTGCAACCTCTGCCTCTAGGTTTAAGTGGTTCTTCTGCCTCAGCCTCCCGAGTAGCTGGAATTACAGGCGCCCGCCACCACACCCGGCTAATTTTTTGTATTTTTAGTAGAGACAGTGTTTCGCCATGTGGCCAGGCTGGTCTTGAATTCCTGACCTCAGGTGATCCACCCGCCTTGGCCTCCCAAAGTGCTGGGATTATAGGTCTGAGCCACCGCACCCAGCCCATGTTATCTTAGTTTTGACCTAGTGTCCTTTTTCTATTGCAGAATCCCATCCAGGATCCCACATTACATTACATTTAGTTGTCTTGTCTCCTTAGGCTCCTCTTGGCTGTGACAGTTTCTCAGACTTTGCCTGTTTGGGATAATCTTGGCAGTTTTGAGCAGTACTGGTCAGGGATAGTGTAGAATGTCCCTCTGTTGGAATCTGATGTTTTTTCTCATGGTTAGACTGGGTTCTGGGTCTCGGGGAGGAAGACCACAGAGGTAAAGTACCATTCCTATTACATCACATCAGGGGTATGTACTATCAACATGACCTATCACTGTTGATGTTGACCTTGATCACCTGGCTGAGGTAATGTTTGTCAGGTTTCTCTACCGGAAGTTACTCTTTCTCCTCTTCTTCATATAGTACTCTTTGTGCACATCGTTTTTATTTTTCTTTTTCTCTCTGATATTTTTCTTTTCTTTTACACTGCTCAAGAAGCAAATGGTCCCTAAGACATTTGTGTCTCGTGTACACACAAATAGTAATTTCAGGCTCTGTTTCCAATTCTGTCACATTTCCACCAGTTCCAAAATGGATTTGTCTTTGGAAATCCAGCCCTGCCTCCAAAACCTAGCAATGGGAACTCTTCTTCCCCTATAAGTTCCCGTCTGGGAGGTTGGAGACAAAGGCACGTAGCCCCTTCAGCATGCCCACATATCATCCACGAACCCTGGGGCGGCAACTGACTCAGAACCAAGGCCCATATTAGTGCCTGATCAATCAGGGCAGAGTCCATGCATGTGGGTGACTTTCCAGGGTTGCCTCACTTTATACTTGTGTGGTTCACACAAACAACAGCAACATAACTGCTTTTTTTTTTTGGAGATGGAATCTCGCTGTCACCTGGAGCACAGTGACTTGATCTTGGCTCACTGCAACCTTCGCCTCCGCTTCCCAAGTTCAAGCGATTCTCCTGCCTCGGCCTCCCAAGTAGCTAGAATTAGGCATGTGCCACCACCCCCAACTAATTTGGTAGAGATGGAGTTTCACCATGTTGGCCAGGTTGGTCTTGAACTCCTGACCTCATGTGATCCACCCACCTCGGCCTCCCAAAGTGCTGGGATTACAGGCATGAGCCACCACGCCTGACCCTAATTTTTGTATTTTTTAGTAGAGACGGGGTTTCACCATATCAGCCAGGCTAGTCTCAAACTCCTGACCTCAAGTGATCTGCCTGCCACAGCCTCTCAAAGTTCTGGGATTACAGGCATGAGCCACTGCGCCTAGCCTTAATTTCCCTAAATATAGGAAATAGACATTAGTAATATTCTCGTACTGTAGATGAAGAAACAAAGAGGTTAAGTGACTTACCCAAGGTCGTGTGGTAAGAAGGTGGAGGAGTGGGCTCCAATCTGGGATCCTGTGACCCCAGGTAACTGAGCTTCTGGTGAGAACAGCATTTCCTGGACAGCCACAGCTGGACCGCTCTCTCAGAAGGGAGGGGGATGGTGGCATGGAGCCCAGGATGGGGCTGCCCCAAGGAGAGTTTTTTGGAGAGAGATCTTTTGGGGGTCCACTCCAGAGTGACCTTTACCATTCTCTTTCCAGGTCAAAAGGCTGAGTTTCAAATTCTGGATAATGTAGACTCAAAGGGAAAGTTGATAGTGGAATTGCCCAAAAAAATAACAATTTCAGGCAGCTTCCAGGGCTCCCACGATCAGAAAATCGAGATATCTGAGAACCAGATATCCCAGCAGTATCTGGATACCCTTGAGAACAGGTGAGGTTGGAGTTGGGCAGCAGGGACGGAGGGGAAGAAGCCCATCTTGGGCACCAAGGGATTCAGGGGTGGCGGACCTGCTCTTTTATTTATTTATCTATTTTTATTTTTATTTTCCCTGCTTTTCATTAGCTTTGTGGGGGATTGGCTCTCTAGGGCAGCCTCTCACTCTCTACTTCCAGGATTCCCCCAGCCTGCCCTTTACACAAGCATGCCTTCCTCTTCTCTGCCTCCAGAAAACCTTCTCATTCACCCAGAGGCAGCCTCCAGGAAGCCTTCTGAGGCTCCCAATTCACTCATATCCCTGCTGTCCCCCAGGATGGTTAATTCCTCTGACTTGGACAAACCTGTTTTTTTTTTTTTTTTTTTTAGACGGAGTCTCACTCTGTCGACCAGGCTAGAGTGCAATGGCGCGATCTCGGCTCACTGCAACCTCCGCCTCCAAACCTGGTGGTTTAAGAGGCACTCTCCTTTGCTCTCCTCTGCTCTCCTGCACTGAGCTGCCCACATCAGTATTTTGTGCTTGTTTGCCTCTGCCTTGTGGGCAAGCCAGTGGCTTCCATGTTCGTCTTTCCCACTGGACTGGAAGCAACCTGTGACAAAGGACTGACTTTACTTAACCTTTCTGTATTGACTCCAAGCACATAGTAGGTACTGAGTGAAAGAGAGCTGAAGTGAAGCACAATGAAAGCAAAGCACCCCTTGGAGGACATTTCTTGCACGGAGTGCAGCCACCCCACCCCAGCAGGGTGGTACCGATCAAATGCCACAGAGGTGCTGGTAGCTGGTGGGCAGATGCTTCCAATTCAAGAGGACATCACTAGCCATGCCCTCAACAATAGTTCTGTGGTTGTTTTCTTCAGCTGGGATTGTTGGAGATTGAGGAGTAGCTCAGGGGAAGGGGCCCCGTGGTTTTCCTGGCCTTGCTCTCCTTGAGTGGAGTGGGAGCAGGTGCCTTTTTCCTTTTCCTTTTCTTTTTTTTGAGATGGAGTTTCACTTTTGTTGCCCAGGCTGTAGTGCAATGGCCCGTTCTTGGCTCACTGCAACCTTTGCCTCCTGGATGCAAGAGATTCTTCTGGGCCGGGCGCGGTGGCTCAAGCCTGTAATCCCAGCACTTTGGGAGGCCGAGACGGGCAGATCACGAGGTCAAGAGATCGAGACCATCCTGGCTAACACGGTGAAACCCCGTCTCTACTAAAAAATACAAAAAACTAGCCAGGCGTGGTGGCGGGCGCCTGTAGTCCCAGCTACTCGCGAGGCTGAGGCAGGAGAATGGCGTGAACCCGGGAGGCGGAGCTTGCAGTGAGCTGAGATCCGGCCACTGCATTCCAGCCTGGGTGACAGAGCAAGACTCCGTCTCAAAAAAAAAAAAGAGATTCTTCTGCCTCAACCTCCCGAGGAGCTGGGACTACAGGTGTCCGCCACCATGCCTGGCTAATTTTTGTATTTTTAGTAGGGACAGGGTTTCATTCATCATGTTGGCCAGGCTGGTCTCAAGCTCCTGACCTCAGGTGATCCACCTGCCTCGGCCTCCCAAAGTGCTTAGATTACAGGTGTGAGCCACTCCGCCCAGGCCCCCTCTTTTTTATTAATAAATTAAAAACAAAGGCTTACAGTAAAATTTTACTGGTCCTTTGAATTACCCCTCCCTACCACAGTAGGGAGGGCCCTCGGAATTTTTCTAAGAGAGCTCAGTGTTTTCTACTATAGAATGCTTGTTTGTCAGGTGAGGGTATTGGTATCTGTATGTGGGGTGGGGGCACTGGATAGGTAGGGGAAGGTCGTCGGAGGCAGGGACCCATGTCTTCCTTGAGGGCCTTTTGATTGCAAATAGAAACTCCATCAGACATTTTAGGTCATAACATGAGTTTCCTCCAGCAGGAATGGAATCAGATGCTTCATGAGCCTAAGGGCAGGTGATGCAGCTGGCTCCAGGGACCGGTGCAAGGAGCTGGAGTCCCTCGTCAGAGAAGACGAGAAGACGGTGTCTTGGGCTTCACAGATGCCTATCTCAGTGTCATGGGAAGGGCACTCCCTTTGGATTTACACTGACCAGGGTTTGAATCCCAGCTCTACACTTACTATCTGTGTGGCCTTGGACCATTCACAACCTGTCACTAAGCCTCAGTATCTTTACATGGAAAGTGGATGTGATTCTGCCTACCGTCATAGGATTGTGAAGGTGAAGTGGAAAAGTGTGTCTCACAGCTGGCACATTGTCATCCTCCATAAATGCTAGTGAATTCTTGCCCCACTTTGTTTGTATTTATTTATTTACTTATTTATTTTGAGATGGAGTCTTTCTCTGTTGCCCAGGCTACAGTGCAATGGTGCAGACTTGGCTCACTGCAACCTCTGCCTCCCGGGTTCAAGTGATTCTCCTGTCTCAGCCTCCTGAGTAGCTGGGATTACAGATGTGTGCCTGGTGATCCACTCACCTCAGCCTCCCAAAATGCTGGGATTACAGGTGAGAGCCACCAGACCTGGCCTCTCGCCCTACTTCGTACCCCACCCCTACCTCCACCCCGAGGTGGGTAAAGTGAACTGCGATGGGGTGCTGTGTTCCTTGGTTTTCCAGTCTCAGAAGCGATTAATCTTAAATGGGAGCTGGCTTACGGAGAGGGAGAAGAGTCGGTGGGAGGTAAGACCCTGAGATCCTCAACTCTCATCTCTCTCTACTGTCTCCAGGAAGCTGAAGAGGGAACTACCCTTTTCATTCCGATCAATTAATAGGAGAGAAAACCTGTATCTGGTGACAGAAACTCTGGAGATGGTAAAGAAGGAAACCCTGAAAAGCGACCGGCAATATAAATTTGGGAACCAGATTTTTCAGAGCCATCTCAGCTATGAACACAAGGTTAGGATCCTGGGAGGCAGGAACTGTGAAGGTCAGCGTTGGCCCGCGCCCCGCAGGTCAAGGCAATACCAGCCCTAGACTCTTCCTTCACTCCTCTCCTAGCAGCCCTGCTGCTCTTGGCCACATTGCCCCAAGAAAGGGTGGGTGGCCAATGCCAGTCCCTCCCTTGTTACTCTCTAGCGATGCCCTCTTTTCATTTTCATTTTCTTTCTTTTTTTTTTTTTTAAATAGATATGAGGTCTTGCTATGTTGTCCAGGCTGTCTCAAACTCCTGGGCTCAAGCAATCCACCCAACTTGGCCTCCCAAAGTGCTGGGATTACAAGTGTGAGCCCTGCACTCAGCCTTCATTTTCTTTGTACATTTCCCATGGTTCATCATTACACAAGTGTATTTTTGCTTGTTTGTCTCCTTTCTAGGAGGCAGGAGAACAGGAGCCACGGTGCCTAGAACAAAGCAGCTCCTCAGTAAACATTTGTTGAATGAACAGTGGCAACAGGATGAGTTTTGGCATCAGACGTGGGTTCAAATTTCAGCTCTGCCACTGTTTTTAGCTGTGAGACTGACTCACCTGCTGACCCCTCAGAGCCTCAGTTTTCTCGTCTATAAAATGGGGATACAAATGACTGCCTCACAGGATTGTTTGGGAAATCAGGCAAGATAATGATGTAAAAGCACCTGGGGATCTGTCAATGTGAGCTCCTTTTTCCTAGGGCCAAAGGGAAGTGACCATCCTCCCAAATCGGGTCCTGAGCTATCGAGTAAAGCAGCTTGTCTTCCCCAACAAAGGAGACGATGAATAAGCAAAGGCTGATGGGGAACAGGATGGGGAGCCCTAAACACACCAGTGAGGTGGGGGGTGGGATTCAACCAGACTCTGTCAGCCTAGGGTGGGTGGCTGGTGAGCTTGGAGGTTGTGGAGGGGTCCAGGGAAAAGGGTGGATTCAGCACTAGGAAGGACTGAGGCTCCATGCTCTGGCCTGGTGACCTGGACCCGCTGACCCAGGATTTGCCTGAACATGACATAAGAGTCATTAACTCTCTCCCAGTCTCCAAAGAGAATAATTGTCTTTTTTGGCTGGGCATGGTGGCTCACGCCTGTAATCCCAGCACTTTGGGAGGCCAAGGTGGGCGGATCACCTGAGGTCAGGAGTTTGAGACCAACCTGGCCAACGTGGTGAAACCCTGTCTCTACAAAATATATAAATGTTAGCCAGGTGTGGTGGCGTGCGCCTGTAATGCCAGCTACTTGGGAGGCTGAGGCAGGAGAATTGCTTGAACCTGGGAGGTGGAGGTTGCAGTGAGCCGCGATCACACCATTGCACTCCAGCCTAGGCAACAAGAGCAAAACTTCAACAAAAAAAAAAAAAAGAACAGTTTTTTTTTTTTTTTTAATTGGAGGCTGGTGTGGGGATTGAGAGGGACTGGAGAAAGGGAACTTACAGAGTGAGAACTGGTCTCTCCAATAACTTGTTTTTTCCCTCCCTTTTTGGTGCTGGTTTAGATATTTGTCTGAGGGACAAAACAAAATCCTTTCCAGAAGGTGAGTGAGCTGCTGGGCTTCCTGTTCGTCATTTCAGAATGGGCAAGAACACTATTTTTAAAAATGGAATTATATAGTGGTTAGGTCCAAGGATGTGGTAGGATGCACCCACGGGTGGGAACCATGGCAAACGCAGGAGAAAAATTAGCCTGTTGGAGAAGAGTCTGGATTGTACATTGGACTAGGGTTTCCAGGCTGCTCCTAGGACAACTTTGTGCTGGCAGTCAGCTGGATCCTGAGCTTACAGCCCTCCCTGAAGGCTTTTTGCCTAGGAAGCACAATTAAATGACTTGGCCAGTTCCAGCATGACAGCACTGGCTGTGAAAACGGTCCTGGACTGGAGTCAGGCAGTCTCAGGGTCTAGTCCCACCCTGCCACTCACCAGCTCTACAGCCTCTCAAGTCACAGTTTTCCTGACTTTATTTTAATTTAATTTAATTTTTTGAGACAGAGTCTTGCTCTGTCACCCAGGCTAGAGTACAGTGGTATGATCTCGGCTCACTGCAACCTCTACCTCCTGGGTTCAAGCAATTCTCCTGCCTCAGCCTCCCAAGTAGCTGGGATTACAGGTGCACACCACCATGCCCAGCTAAGTTTCTTTTTTCTTTTTTTTCTTTTTGTATTTTTAGTAAAGACAGTGTTTCACTATATGTTGGCCAGGCTGATCTCAAACTCCTGACCTCAAGTGATCCACCCACCGCAGCCTCCCCAAGTGCTGGGATTACAGGCGTGAGCCACCGTGCCTGGCCTTTCCTGACTTTGAAATAAAGGAGTGAGACTAGAAGGTCCCTGTGATTCTGAATTATGTGGCTTCCTCTGGAATTTCTAGGTTTTCCCCTTGATCCCAGCAGGGTTGTACTGCCTAAGAGAGCTTGGAAAGGGATAGAGAAGTCTGACCCAAATTTGTGGAGCGACTGCGTGTATGCTGCCCCCTTTCTGGGCCTTGGCTTCTTCCTCAGTCATCTAGGCACAGTCCTATGACTGCCTGTTTTTGAGGAGGTGGGAGGGGTCTGCAAATACAGTGCTTTCCCATTGACACACACTGATGAGGATGCAGGCTCCCTGGTACCAGCCGTGAGGACTCAGATTGCAAGAGTGAAAACTTCCATCACTGGGAAGAGAAGTCTGCAGGGGAGAGGAGGTGATCTAAAGATTCTGAAATAACTCTTCCTCTCTCTGCAGAGAAGGATGGTGCTTCATCCTGTTTAGGTAAGGGTGATTGCCAAGTGTGTTCAGGGTGGCTGCACCAACCCACCCTGAGTGGCTCAAGACTGCTGCTCAGGTGGGGTCAGCTGAGTAGGCATGAAGGAGGGGCACTGCCTAGCAGGTTTCAACTTTAGTCTGGAGGCTGCATCTGTCTCCTCTAAACGCAGTGGTTCTCATTGGTTATACCCTGAAATCACACGGGGGAACTTTAAAACTAGTGGCGACTGAGTCCCATCTCCAGAAACTCTGACTTAATTGTGGGGGTGTGGCCTGGACATCAGGATTCGGAGTAACTCCTTGGGTGATTCTCATGCAGTCAAGGTTGAGAACCACTGCTTTAACTTTCTCCGAATCCTAATTACTTCCAGTGTGGCCTGAGGACTGCACTTTGAACGGCAAGGACCAAATAACCAAGTTTTTGTTTTTTCCGGGAGGTGGAGAAGAATTTGGGGTTGGGACTAGACTGGGGGTGAGCTGGGGAGATGGAAGATGGAAGTGGGGTCAGTGGGAGGCAATGATGGTAGGTATCTCGGAAGAAGGATGCTTAATTTTAACACGGAAAGATTGGAAGAAGGGAAGATACAAAGAGGTGGTCTCCAGAAGACAGGCAGACAAGTAACAGAGCCTCAGAAATAAAGCCTTTCGGGCTGGGTGGCCCAGGTTCTCAACTGCTGCCTCTACAGCAAAGTCTTTGGGTTCGGAGGATTCCAGAAACATGAAGGAGTAGTTGGAGAACATGGAAAGTGTCCTCCAGGAACTGACGGAGGACAAGAGGAAAGATGTGCTAAACTTCCTCTCTAAGTGCCCCGGCAGGGAGGAGCTTCGGCAGGATCTAGAGCAAAGAGTAAGAGCCCCTAAGAAAGCACTGGGGCAGAGAGAGAGAGGAGCCAGAGGGGAGGGCAGCTGGCACAGTGAGGATGGTCTGCTCTGGTGAGACTGGTGCTCATCTCCCACAACTCCTGGCCCTAGGTATCTGAGGTCCTGATTTTCGGGGAGCTGCAGATGGAGGACCCAGTCAATCCTCTCCTAAGCAGCCTTTTTAATGCTGCTGGGATCTTGGTAGAAGCACGTGCAGAAGCCATTCTGGACTTCCTGGATGCCTTGCTAGGTGAGGAAGGGTCTCGGTGAGGAAGGGTCTCGCTGTAGGCTGGGGTGGAGGAAGTGTGAGCAGAGAGGCCTGTGGGAAGTCACATCTTGGGAGGAGGGGCTGCACGTTGCTCTTCACAGTTCATAGGGGGGTACCCCTTCATGTCTTCCTCAGGCCAGGCATTGAGAGGCTGGTTCCTTGTCTATGACCTCCTGCAGGCCAAGAGGGAAGCAGGAGTTGCAGCAGAGGCCCGTTTGGAACAACTCTCATCTAGCACTCCCAGGGGCTCTCTGGAACCTTTTGATGATGCATGTTCTGGGTGTGATCAGCCACTGAGGCCCTGTCCCACCATGTATCTCTCCTTTTTGCCAACCACTCTCTTTCTTTACCCCCAGAGCTGTCTGAGGAGCAGCAGCTTGTGGCTGATGCCCTGGAGAAGGGGACTCTGTTGAAGGGCCAGGTGAGACAGCCTGGGCTGAGGGCCAGGGTCATAGTGGAAGGGAATGCCCATATGCTCAAGGGACCCGGAAGTCCCAGGGTACAGCCCCTTCTTATTCCATAGTTTTCTGCCAGCTCACATCCATGCAGCTGGTTTGTGACAATTCCCTGGACACAGAGTTGCCAGGGCAATTTGTAATGGGTTCTTTAGGCTCTGTTGTTTATCTATGGGCAAGAGAGGGGTGCAAATTGATTAGTCTCAGGATAGCAGCTGGTGTGATCTTGAGTTCCAGTGCAGATTGACTAGCAGAGCCTGCACTATGTTGAGAGAGTGTGAAGCTCTCCGGGCTCTGCAGGAAAGAGTGCCATGATGGATTATTACGTCTGCCTATCGGCTCGGCAGTAAGGAGTGTGGCCAAATATTTGCCATTTCTGGTATATCGTTATTCCTAGCTTTTACAATCTGGTGGGTTTCCTTCCAGGTGAAACCTATCATGGAGCAGAACTGGGATGAGCTGGTCAGCAGTCCTCATGACATGGACTATGACCCTGAGGCACGAATTCCCTGTGCGCTGTATGTTGTTGTCTCTATCCTGCTGGAGCTGGCTGAGGGGCCTACCTCCGTCTCTTCCTAACTACAAAAACCCTTTCTCCCCACAAGCCTCTGGGTTCTCCCTTCACCGGTCTGTCCTCACCGCGATCGTCACTACCATCCTGTTATCAGCGGGACCTCTTTAAAACAAGCAGCCAACCATTCTTTGATGTATCCCATTCACTCCGTGTTAACGTCCAAAATCAGCCTGGATTTTATGCTTCTAATTAAAAGTGGCAGGTTGTGCATGTTAATTTTGTCTCTTGAAGCCTCACTAAATGACAGTAAAGCAATAGAAAAGCTTTGTATAAACCTACAAGGATGAAAAGAATGCAGCAGCAGATAAGAAACTTTAATACATCTTTGGAAGCTAGAAAGCAATGAAAGGAGTGCAGGCTGGGAGGTGTAGGACTGGGAGTAGACAGGAGATTGCTATTTTTATCATCAGCCTTCTATTTATTTATTATTTTTGAGACAGAGTTTTGCTCTTGTTGCCTAGGCTGGAGTGCAATGGCGTGATCTCAGCTCACTACAACCTCTGCCTCCTGGGTTCAAGTGATTCTTCTGCCTCAGTCTCCAGAATAGCTGGGATTACAGTTGCCCGCCACCATGCCCGGCTAATTTTTGTATTTTTAGTAGAGATGGTGTTTCATCCTTGTTGGCCAGGCTGGTCTCGAACTCCTGAGCTCCAGTGATCCACCCCCATTGGCCTCCCAAAGTGCTGGGATTACAGCCGTGAGCCACCACACTTGGCCAGCCTTTTAGTTCTATTTGATATTTTTAAAGAAACTGTAATTAAAAGTTAAAGAAATATATGCTTGTTATAAACCATTCAAACATTTCCCAAATATAAATTAGCAGGTGAAGTTACTCTGTGACCTACCCTTTCTTTGTAGAGACCCAGAGAGGTAAGTGAAATATCAGAACATTAAAGTAATTTTGCCCCAGGAGAGGGGGATTGATAATTTGCAAATCCAGGCAAAGTAAGTTTGGATTTGGCTAGCCTCCTGGACTGATGGCTCCAGAAGCCAAGGCCAAGGGCCTATCCACGTTTGGGAGTCTAGTAAAAGGAAACCTTCCCTACCATATTAGACTAATCTCAAATGGCTACACTGTAAGGGTTAGGGTGAATCAGCAGTAAACTTATTGTTCTTACTGCACCCCCAGGGGACTGCAGGGAAGACTTTCTTGGTACTGAATGAGGAAAAGGTTAGCAAAAGGAAAGGAAAAAAAATTCTGCGGAAACCACAGCCCAGTCTTTTCTCAGAACTTAGCCTGCATTTGTATCCTCTGAGAATTCTAGAGAATCTCAAATTGTGAACTTGGTTTTTGGGGGTCTTGGATTGAATGGACCCCCAGATGCCTGTCAGAACCAAACACAAATTATCTCTGGAGGAAGTAATCTCCCACAAATATATATATTTGAGACATGGTCATGCTGCGTCACCCAGGTTAGAGTGCAGTGGAGCAATCACAGCTTACTACAGCCTCCACTTCCCAGGCTCCCTCCTCAGCCTCTTGAGTAGCTGGGACTACAGGTGTGCACCACCATGCCTGGCTAATTTTTAAATTTTTTTTGTAGAGATGGCGTCTCCCTGTATTGCTAAGGCCGGTCTTGAATTTCTGGGTTCAAGTGATTCTCCTGCCTTGGCCTCCCAAAGTGTTGGGATTACAGGTGTAAGTCACTGTGCTTGGTTGGCTAAGGCATATACGTTTTCCTTTTGAGAGATGTGGTATTGCTCTGTTGCCCAGGCTAGAGTGCAGAGGTGCAATCATGGCTCACTGCAGCCTCTACCTCCTGGGCTCAAGTGATCCTCCCACCTCAGCCCCCTGAGTAGCTGGGACCACAGGTACGCACCACCATGCCCCATCTAATTTTTTATTTTTTGTAGAGATGGGGTCTCACCATGTTGCCAGGGCCTTACTATGTTGCCAGGGCTGGTGTTGAACTCTTAGGCTCAACTGATCCTCCCCGCTCAGCCTCCCGAAGTGTTGGAATTATGGGAGTGAGCCACTATGCCGGCTTAAGGCACATACTTTCAAGTAACTCAAAAGTCAAGGGAGAAATCCTAATGGAAGTGCTAAGATTTTTTTTCTGCTTAATGATAATAAAAATATACATATCAAACTTGTGGAATTAAGCTAAAGACTTTTTTAAGAGAAAATATAATTGTTTGTGTTAGCAAAAAAAAAAAAAAAGCTAAAAAAAATCAAAGAGCTACGTATTCATGTCAAAAAGCTACCAAAGAAAACTCCAAAACAAACCCAACAACAAGCCTCTCCTTTCCCTTCCAAAAAAGCCCCAGCAAAATATATCCAGGAAAAAGAGAAGAAAAAGCACACAAATTGATAAGAAACAAAAACGTTACAGAGGATCAATAAAGACAGACATTGGACCTTTGAAATGACTCACAAATCTCTGACAAGAGTAATATTTTATTTATTTATTTATTTATTTATTTATTTATTTATTTATTTATTTATTTAGTTTTTGAGATGGAGTCTCACTCTGTCTCCCAGGCTGGAGTGCAGTAGTGCGATCTTGGCTCACTGCAACCTTCACTGCCTGGGTTCAAACAATTCTCTTGCCTCAGCCTCTTGAGTAGCTGGGACTACAGGTGCACATCACCACGCCTGGTTAATTTTTGTATTTTTTAGTAGAGACAGAGTTTTGCCATGTTGGCCAGGCTGGTCTTGAACTCCTGACTTCAGGTAATCCACCCACCTCGGCCTCCCAAAGTGCTGGGATTACAGGTGTGAGCCACTGCGCCCAGCTTGACGAGTGATAAAAAGAGAGGGAGCAAATATCATCAGTTTTAGGAGTGAAAAGGGAACAGTTCTTTTTTTTTTTTTTTTGAGATGGAGTCTCGCTCTGTCACCCAGGCTGGAGAGCAGTGGCCGGATCTCAGCTCACTGCAAGCTCCGCCTCCGGGGTTTACGCCATTCTCCTGCCTCAGCCTCCCAAGTAGCTGGGACTACAGGCGCCCGCCACCTCGCCCGGCTAGTTTTTTGTATTTTTTAGTAGAGATGGGGTATCAGTTTTAGGAGTGAAAAGGGAACAGTTCTAAAGATGCTACAGGCATTTAAAAGACAAGAGGATATTAGAAACGACTTTATGCCAATAAATTTGAAATTTTAGGTGAAATAGGTGTTATCCTAAAAAAATAAAATTTTCCAAAATTGACCCAGAAAAAAAATAGAAAACATGAATAATCCTCTAAGAACAAAGAATACTCTATCAAGAACAAAATATTGGCCAAGCATGGTGACTCACACCTGTAATCCTAGCACTTTGGGAGACTGAGGTGGGTGGATCACTTGAGGTCAGGAATTCGAGACCAATCTGGGCAACAAAGTGAAGCCCGTGTCTACTAAAAATACAAAAATTAACTGGGCATGATGGTGTATGCCTGTAATCCCAGCTACTTAGGAGGCTGAGGCATGAGAATTGCTTGAATCTGAGAGACAGAGGTTGCAGTGAGCCGAGATCATGACACTGCACTCCAGCCTGGGCGACAGAGTGAGACTCTTTCTCAAAAACAAACAAAATATTCCCACAAAGAAAATTCCAAGCCCAGATGGTTTCTTCAGTTACACAATTAAGTATTTAAGAATAAGTAATTCTAATTTCACACAAACTTTTTCAGAGACACTTTCCAATTCATCCATAACACTAGCAAAACTTAACAAGAACAATAAGAGAAAGGAAGATGCAGACCACTCATTTATGCGCTTAGATGAAAAAACAGCAAAACAAATCAGCAAACCAAATCACCATAGAAACAGAATAATATAAACTGGATTTATCTGGGATTTCAAGGTTGGTTTAGCATTGAAAAGTTAATGTAATTTACCACACTAACAATTTAAGAAGAAAAATGATAGAATCATTTCAATAAAGACAAAAATGCATCTGACAAAATTCAATATCCATTCATGATTAAAATTCCTAGAAGACTAGGAATAGGGCCAGGTGCGGTGGCTCACACCTGTAATCCCAGCACTTTGGGAGGCCGAGATGGGCGGATCACTTGACATCAGGGGTTCAAGATCAGCCTGGCCAACGTGGTGAAACCCCATCTCTACCAAAATACAAAAATTAGCCGGGCTTGGTGGTGGGTTCCTGTAATCCCAGCTACTTGGGAGGCTGAGGTGGGGGAATTGTTTGAACCAGGGAGGTGGAGGTTGCAGTGAGCCAAGATCATGCCATTGCACTCCAGCCTAGGGGACAGAGCCAGACTCCGTCTCGAAAAAAAAAAGAAAAAAGAAAACTAGGAACAGGAGGAAATTTCTTTAATCTGATAAGAGTATGTACAAAATATATATAGTAAATATCATATTTAATAGTAAAGTGTTGTAAGCTTTCTCTCTGAAATCAGAAATAAGACAAGGATATTCACTATCACTGTCTATTTGACATTGTACAGAAGATCTAGCAAATGCAGTTAAACAAGAAAAAGCAACAAAATACGTAAGAATTGTAAAATATTGCATTACTTACAGATGATCTAATGTGTACATTGAAAAATCCAGAAGATTTACAGATAAATTATGAAATTAATAATTTAACAATTTTCTAAAATCAATATATGGACCAATCGTAATCCTCTATATATCACTAACAAATACAAAATGAAATTTGAAAAATACAATGGTAGTGGCACCAAAAATATGAAATATTTAGGAAAATGTTGAACTGAAGTTCTGAAAGAATTGAAATACATTGTTATACAATCTTACTGAGGCTAGGTGTGGTGGCTCACGCCTGTAATCCCAACACTTTGGGAGGCTGAGGTGGGCAGATCACCTGAGGTTGAGAGTTCAAGACCAGCCTGACCAACATGGAGAAACCCTGTCTGTACTAAAAATACAGAATTAGCTGGGTGTGGTGGCGCACGCCTGTAATCTCCAGCTACTCCAGAGGCTGAGGCAGGAGAATCACTTGAACCCGGGAGGCAGAGGTTGTGGTGAGCCAAGACCATGCCATTGCACTCTAGCCTGGTGACAGATCGAGACTCTGTTTCAAAAAAAAAAAAAAGAAAGAAAAAAAAAATCTGACTGAGAGAACTTAGAAAAGACTTAAACAAAAGAAGAGATACTACATTGAAGGATTAGGAGACACAATATTGTAAAAATGTTAATTCTTCTCAGATTGATTTATGGATTCAGTACAATCCCAGTAAAAATCCCAACAGTTGAGTGAATGAGGGTGTTTGTGTGTGTGTGTGTGTGTTTATGTAGGTGTGTAATTTAATAAGCTGATTCTAAAATGCAAAGGGGCAAAAACAGCTATGAGGCTCTTGAAGAAGAACAAGGTGGAGAGACTTGTTCTACCAGATCCAAGACTGATTATGAAAGTTGTAATATTTCAGTGTGGCACTGGAACAGGGATAGACAAAAGCAGAATGAAAGAGAGATCTCAGAAATAGATCCCCATGTAAAAATGGACATTTGATATATGAGAAAAGTGTCACTGAAGATTAGTGAAGAAAGGCTAGACTTTTCAATAAACGGTGCCAAGACAACTGGATAAACATGTAGATAAAAAATGAAATTTTGCTGAGTATGGTGGCTCACACCTGTAATGCCAGCATTTTGGGAGGCTGAAGTAGGAGGTTAATTTGAGCCAGAAGTTTGAGGTTACGGTGAGCTGTGGTTGTGCTACTGCACTCCAGCCTGGGTGACAGAGTGAAACCCTGCCTCTAAAAAGAAAAAAAAAAAAAAAAATGAGTCAGGTGTGGTGGCTCACGCCTATAATCCCAGTACTTTGGGAGGCCGAGGTGGACAGATCACCTGAGGTCAGGAGTTCAAAACCAGCCTGGCTAACATGGTGAAACCCCGTCTCTACTAAAAATACAAAAATTAGCTGGGTGTGGTGGCAGGCACCTGTAATCCTGGCTACTCAGGAGGCTGAAGCAGGAGAATCGCTTGAACCTGGGAGGTGGAGGTTGCAGTGAGCCGAGATCATGCCATTGCAGTCCCGCCTGGGCGACAGGTCGAGGCTCCATCTCAAAAGAAAAGGATCCACATCACACAGTATACATAAAAATTAAATTCCAGATGGGTTATAGATCTAAATATGAAAGGTAAAATGATAATTATATTAACATTAAAAACTTCTGTTCATCAAGATATATCATAAAGAGGGTAAAAAGCCCACGGAGTGGGAGAAGATATTTAAAATACATGCAACTTACAAAGGGCTAGTATCCAGAATGTACAAGGAACTAATACAAATCAATAATAAAAAGATGACCCATTAGAAAAATAGACAAAATATTTGAATGACGCTTTCCATAAAGGAAAAACCAAATGGCTAACAAATGTATAAACTGATGCTTGACCCCATTACTAATCAGGGAAATACAAATTAAAACCACTATGCAATAACATTATTCCCTCACCAGATTGGTAACATCTAAAATCTGACAATATCAAGTGTTGGTGAGCACCTGGACAAATGGGAACTTTCATACACTACTTCTAGGAAGGTAAACTAGTACAGCCACTTTGAATAACAGTTTGGCATTACAAATCAAAGATTTGCCTACCCTGTGATCCAGAAATACAACGTTGAGGTATAGACCCCAGAGAAACGTATGCACGTGTCGATCAGTGGGATACACTCATAAGAAAGTTCTTCAGTAGAATGTCGTCAACAGCCAAAAACTGGAAACAACTTGAATATTCACCAACAATAGAATATGGATAAACAAACTAAGTTATATTCATGCAATGGAATACTATACAGAAATCGATATAAATGAACTCAAGCTACACAAGATTAATCTTTGGAAAGAAAGTACAAAAGAATATATTCAATATTATTATCTCCACATAACATTCAAAAAAGTAACCATATTGTTTAGGGATCTACACTTTGGTGGTAAAATTCCAAGAAAGATAAGGAAATAACTGTTATGAAATCATCCTTTTTGGTGGAAAAGTGATATGATTAGGAGAATCATATCTGAAAGGGGTGGAGCATGTGAAAGGGGTGAGTTTCAAGAATGCTAACAATATTTTATTTCTTCACCTGGGTGGTGGGTAGCTCGGGAGTTTATTTGATAATTATTTATTAAGCTACAGTTTCACGTTAAATATACTTTTCTGTATCCATGGTGTACTCCACAATATAAAAGGTGAAAAAACAGGAGAATGGTGATGCTTACTGTTCTATTTGAAGTTTTTGTGTGTGTTGTGGCAGTGTAAACCCCTTCTCCATCTGCTTTCTGAAATCTTTTCTCAAGTCTATCACCCATATCTCCAAGGGACAGAGTCCTAAGCTGCCATCTAGGTTACAGTGGCATCTAATGAAACAGTACAGTACTGTGCTGTACTGACAAAAGGGATGAGAAAATGGTCTTTGCCAAAGATGTACTGTACTAGAAAATGATAGAGCCAGGGCCCGGCATGGTGGCTCACGCCTGTAATCCCAGCTCTTTGGGAGGCTGAGGCAGGTGGATCACTTCAGGCCAGGAGTTCAAGACCAGCCTGGGCAACATGATGAAACCCCATCTCTACTAAAAACACAAGACTTAGCCAGGCGTGGTGGTGCATGCCTGTAGTCCCAGCTTCTCAGAGGCAGGAGGCTAAGGTAGGAGAATTGCTTGAACTCGGGGGATGGAGGCTGCGGGGAACCGAGATCACGCCACTGCACTCTACCTGAGTGACAGAGCAAGACCCTGTCTCCAAAAAAAAAAAAAAAAAAAAAAAAGAAAGAAAATGATGGAGCCAGGACCAGAATCAGAAAGCCAGGGTCCTTCCATTGTATGTTGCAGACGTCTTCCTCACTTGCTTTCTGTCACTCAGGGTAGACATGCTTTGGGAGATGCTTTAAAAACCACTGGGGCCAGGCGTGGTGGCTCACGCCTGTAATCCCAGCACTTTGGGAGGCTAAGGCAGGCAGATCTTGAGGTCAGGAGATTGAGGACAGCCTGGCCAACACAGTGAAACCCCGTCTCTACTACAAATACAAAAAGTAACTGGGCGTGGTGGTGTGCACCTGTAATCCCAGCTGTTTGGGAGGCTGAGGCAGGAGCATTGCTTGAACCAGGGAGTCGGACGTTGCAGTGATCTGAGATCACACCACAGCACTCCAGCCTGGTGACAGAGGGAGACTCCATCTCAAAAACATAACAAAACTAAACTAAAACATTGGATAGTAGGCTCAAACAAAGCTGGGCCATAAGGAAAGAAAAGAGAGGCACATGTAAATATCTCCAGCTTCAATTTAGTCTTTCCTCTCCATTTAAAATTTGGTTGACTTCCTTTTAAGTGAGCCACACTCCAGGAAACCCTAGAAATAAGGTAGGGTCCAGGAATCTAAATTGGAGCTGTTCAGTCAAAATTGGATACGAACTACATCTGCAGAAAAAGGACTTCAAGCTCATTTGGACTGAGGTGTGCTTCCTCTACTCTCTGCACTGCATGCAAAACCTCAATAGTTGGTGTTAAAAACCTACTTTTGGCTGGCCGCGGTGGCTTATGCCTGTAATCCCAGCACTTTGGGAAGCTGAGGTGGGCAATCAAGAGGTCAGGAGATTCAGACCATCCTGGCTAACATGGTGAAAATCCATCTCTACTAAAAATATTTTTAAAAATTAGCTGGGCGTGGTGGCTAGTGCCTGTAATCCCAGCAATTTGGGAGGCTGAGCCAGGAGAATCACTTGAATTAGGGAGTCGGAGGTTGCAGTGAACCAAGATCGTGTCACTGCACTCCAGCTTGGTGACAAAGAGAGATTCCATCTCAAAACAAAAAAAAAAAGCTACTTTAAAATTTTTTTTAATTTGTTGCTTCCTATTTCCTTATCTTGTTTTCCAAACAGCTTCATTGCTCTTTATTTGCTTCTAGATTCTGATAGCAGATATCAATGTGTCATTACCCTGGGATGATCCAAAGTGATAGCATAGCATCTGTTTAGCAAACTCCACCTCACAGCTGACCCCATTGCAAGCAGTCTTTGTAACATGAGATCACTCTGGAACTGTACTTTCTTTTTTTTATTGTTTTATTTTATTTTTTTGAGATGGAGTCTTACTCTGTCACCCGGGCTGGAGTGCAGTGGCGCTAAGGGAGGAGACCACTCCTCATGTCGTCTTATGCCCAGTGTCTGCCTCCAAAGAAAGAAGAAGTAAAAACTAAAAGGCAGACAGCCCAGTGCTGCACCCTGGGCCTGGTAGTTAAAGATGGACCCCTGACCTAATTGGTTCTTTAATCTATAGATTACAGACATCGTATAGAAATGCACTGAGAAAATCCCTATCTTGTTTTGTTCCGATCACCGGTGCACACAGCCCCCAGTCATGTACCCCCTGCTTGCTCAATGAATCAGGACCTTCTCACATGCACCCACTTAGAGTTGTGAGCCCTTAAAAGGGATAGGAATTGCTCACTCCGGGAGCTCGGCTCTTGAGACAGAAGTCTTGCCGATGCCCCTGGCTGAATAAACCCCTTCCTTCTTTATTCCGGTGTCTGAGGAGTTTTATCTGCGGCTCGTCCTGCTACATTTCTTGTTCCCTGACTGGGAAGCGAGGTGAATGGTGGATGGTCAAGGCAGCTCCTTAGGCGGCTTAAGCCTGCCCTGTGGAACATCCCTGCGGGGGACTCCAACCAGCCCAAGTGACACGCTCCTGGGTAGGCATTTGCCCTGGTGGGATGCCTCTCCAGAGCAGTGTGTGGCAGGCCCCTGTGGAGGATCAACGCAGTGGCTGAACACTGGAAAGGAACGGGCACTTGGAGTCTGGACATGTAAAACTTCGTTAGACTAGTCTCTGAACTTGCCCACTCCATTTGAGTGGAAGCGTGCCTTTATTGGCACTTTGGTTTTGGTTTTGGTTTTGATTTTGTTTGAATTGCTTGACAGGATCGGTCTTGGGAACTTGCCCACTCCATTTGAGTGGAAGCGTGGCCTGATCACCCACGGTGTGCCTTTATCAGCACTTTGGTTTTGGTTTTGACTTGGTTTGAATTGCTTGACAGGATTGGTCTTGGGAACTTGCCCATTCCATTTGAGTGGAAGCGTGGTTTGATCACCCACGGTGTGCCTATACTGGCACTTTGGTTTTTGTTTTTGACTTGACTTGGATTGCTTGATACTTTGGTTTTGGTTTTGACCTGGCTTGTATTTCTGGATACTCTGATTTTGGTTTTGATTTTGGCTTGGTGTAAACTACAAGAGTGTGTGTGTGCCCTTTTTACCTGTTCTTTGTTTTGTGGTGTGCGTGTGGTGTGAGCATGGTGTTTTGTCTAGAGGAAACGTGAGTGAAGCACAAAGTAAGCCCACCCCACTAGGAACTATGTTGAAAATTTTCAAAAAAAGGATTTAAGGGAGACTATGGAGTACTATGACACCAGGACAATTTAAAACTTTGTATAAGATAGACTGGCCAGCATTAGAGGTAGGTTGGCTATTAGAAGGAAGTGTGCACAGGTCCCTTGTTTCAAAGGTATGGCACAAGGTAACCTGTAAGCCAGGAAACCCAGACCAGCTTGTTTTAGATCCCCCGCCCCCAACACACGGTGGTTGAGAGAACAGCAGCATAAGCGGCTGGCAGAGGCAAAGAGAGAGAGGAAGAGATGGAGAGGAAGAGACAAAGAGGGAGTTAAGGAGAGAGAGAGAGAGAGAGAGACAGAGGCAGAGAGAGAGAGGAAGAGATAGAGGCAAAAGGAAAGTCAAAGAGAGAGAGATAAAGAGAGAAAGAAAGAAACAGAGAGATATACAAGTTGTTAAGAAAAAATGAGTGCACCCTATTCCTTTAAAAGCCATCATACCAATTCTAATGTGGACAAAACAAGGTCTTGTTAACAGCAAAGGATAATTAAAATTCCAAACTGACAAGGTTTTCAACAAAAGTAAAGTTTGCTAAAAGTTAACAGTGTAACATGTATTATAGTTATTCTATTCTTGTGGCCTTAGACAGTCTCGTCCACAGACATAAAAAAAGGTTCGCTTTGGAAAAGAAAGGTTATCACCTTCAAAAAAAAAAAAAAAAAAGAAAAAAAAAGAAAAAAAAAGGGGGGGGCGAAATTTATATAAAAAGAGTGTTATATGGTAAATTATTGTCCTAAAATAAATTAACTGATTGTTTAAAGAAAGAAATGTTTTTAATAAGTCAGAAAGTTAAGGCATGTCAAAAAATTGCCTGTAAAAGTAGTGAAAGAAAAAAAAAGTTACAAAAAATGTGTGTTAAAAAAGAATTTATGCAAAAAATGTTGTATAATTTAAAAGTAACTAGGCCTCCTGAATGTAAAACTATTGAAAAAAAAAAAAAAAAACAGTTTATGTGCAAGGTGTATAAGAAAAGCAAAATATATACCTTTGGTAAAAGGATTATAAGGAGGCACAAGAATGTACATTTTTACTTACATTAAAAAGTTAAAAAAATTATTGTTTTGAAGGTTTAAGCAAGTTTTAAAACATTAATTGTAAAGAACATTCTGTGTGTAAACATATTAGCTAAAGTTAAAGAAGTATCATCCAGTTTTTCTGTGAACTGGACATTAAAGTAAAAGCATAACAGGTTTTTCTTAAAGCACCAACCTGCTCTTTAGCAAAAACTACAAAAAGTTAAAAAGAGTCTATAAAATCTTACCTTATGATCAAACATTAAAAATTAAGTAAATATGCCTACAAGATTTTATTAAAATTAGGTTTAACATTAATAACACACTAATATAAAGGTAAAATTTAGCTTATCTGGTATAAAAATCATACGAGAAGCATTGTTAAATGTAAAATGGTATTTGGCTTTCTTTGTTTTAAAAACTAATAAAAATAGATGCTAAAGGAAATTTCTCAGTAAAAAGGCACTAAGGACTATAAAGTCCACTGCCAAGTTCCCCACATTTAAAACAAAAGATCACTTTCTTAAAAATTATACACTTGATTTATCTTCCACTTTCCTCTTCTCACAAAACAAAAAACAAAAAACAAAACAAAAAAAACCCTAAAAGTCTTTTAGCACATGTACCACCCCTAGAATTTCTGGTAAACCAGCACCAGCCTGAAGATCATGTTCTCATTGAAAGGTAGAAAGAAGAAAAACTTGAGCCAACCTGGGAAGAACCCTACATTGTGCTGCTAACCACCAAGACTGCTGTTCATACAGCAAAAAAAAAAAAAAAGGATGAACTCATCACACCCAAGTCAAGAAAGCGCCACCCCCTCCAGAGTCATGGGCCATAGTCCCAGGGGAAAATCCTACCAAACTAAAGCTAAGAAAAATTTAACTCTTTTAATCTATTCTATTACTCTTTCTTCTTTCCTCGTTCTATTGCTGACCATCTAGTTATTAATATAACCAAGTCAATTTCACCTCAGACTATTGCATTTAATGCTTGCCTTGTTATACCCTGTGAGGACTTGCCAAGTCAAAGATAGCTTTCTACTTCAGAAAAGTACTTCTGTCCCTCCTGACTCTCCTCAGACTAGGCATTAGTAAACTAGGACCATTTAATCCAGGGAGATTTCAATAAAGACCCCAGTGCTAACCAGGAGTGTTGCTCCCCAATGTAAAGCTTTCATGCCATAGTTGGTCCAACGTTCTGTGGACCACTAAAGAGCAAGGATGGACTGCCCCAACTGGTTTTTGTAATTTCCCTAAAACCATACATTCATTTTACTAGAGGATCATCAAAGTTAAAGACTTAAAACAAACTTTAGCAATTAAGACAGGATACCAAGATGCAAATGCCTGGTTAAAATGGATCAAATATTCCATCTGCACATTAAACAAAAGCAATTGTTATGCTTGTGCACATGGCAGGCCAGAGGCCCAGATTGCCCCTCTTCCACGAAGGTGGTCCTTCAGTCGACCAGGCATAGGCTGCATGATAGCTCTTTTCCAGGATTCTACAGCCTGGAGTAATAAGTCATGCCAAGCTCTCTCTGCTGTATCCCAGAGTCCCTGTTGTTCAGCCCCTGAGGGCCATCCAGCTTACATCTCCCAACACTAAGTTCACTTCACGTCTCTCACGGCAGGGAGGAAACTTAGCATTCCTTGGAGACCTGAAGGGATGCGATGAGCTTAAGAATTTTCTTTCTTTTTTTTTTTTTTGAGGCAGAGTCTCGCTCTGTCACCCGGACTGGAGTGCAGTGGCCGGATCTCAGCTCACTGCAAGCTCTGCCTCCTGGGTTTATGCCATTCTCCTGCCTCAGCCTCCGGAGTAGCTGGGACTACAGGAGCCCGCCACCTCTCCCGGCTAGTTTTTGTATTTTTAGTAGAGACGGGGTTTCACCGTGTTAGCCAGGATGGTCTCGATCTCCTGACCTCGTGATCCGCCCGTCTCGGCCTCCCAAAGTGCTGGGATTACAGGCTTGAGCCACCGCGCCCAGCCGAGCTTAAGAATTTTCAAGAGCTTATCAATCAGTCAGCCCTTGTTCATCCCTGAGCAGATGTGTGGTGGTATTGTGGTGGACCTTTACTGGGCACTCTGCCAAATAACTAGAGTGGCACTTGTGCATTAGTCCAATTGGCTATCCCTTTCACCCTGGCATTTCATCAACCAGAAGGAAAAAAAAAAAAAAAGACATCATAAAGTGAGAGAAGCCCCTTATGGGTCTTTCGACTCTCATGTCTATTTAGATGCAATTGGAGTCCCATGAGGAATAACCACATCAATTTAAAGCTTGAAATCAAACAGCTGCAGGATTTGAGTCAATATTTTAGTAGGTGACAGTTAATAAAAATGTAGATTAAATAAACTACATCTATTACAACCAACAGCAACAAGCTTTTCATGAGTTAAAAGAAAAACTCATGTTGGCCCCAGGCCTGAGGCTACCTGACCTGACAAAACTCTTTACACTCTATGTGTCAAAAAGAGAAAAAATGGCAGTTGGAGTTTTAACCCAGACTGTGGGGCCCTGGCCAAGGCCAGTGGCCTATCTCTCAAAACAACTAGACAAGGTTTCCAAAGGCTGGCTCCCAGGTCTAAGGGCCCTAACAGCAAAGGCCCTGTTAGCACAAGAAGCAGATAAACTAACCCTTAGGCAAAACCTGAATATAAAGGCCCCCCCATGCTGTGGTAACTTTAATAAATACCAAAGGACATCATTGGTTAACAAATGCTAGATTAACCCAGTACCAAGGCTTGCTATGTGAAAATCCCCACATAACCATTGAAGTTTGCAACACCCTAAACCCCACCACCTTGCTCCCAGTATCAGAGAGCCCAGTTGAACATAACTGTGTAGAGGTGTTGGACTCAGTTTATTCTAGTAGGCCCAACCTCCGAGACCATCCTTGAACATGAGTAGATTGTAAGTGGTACATGGATGGGAGCAGCTTCGCCAATCCCTGCAAAGTGACTCTGAAGAAGACGACAAGCCCTGCTCCAGTCACACCTGGAAGCTGACTGGTCCACTCACGGCCGAAGCACAAGGAAACTCATTGCGGGACTCATTTTCCTTAAAATTTGGACTTGTACAGTAAGGACTTCAACTGACCTTCCTCAGACTGAGGGCTGTTCCCAGTGTATACATCAAGTCACTGAGGTAGGACAAAAGGTTGCTACGGTCCTATTATTTTACAGTTATTATAAGTGTACTGGAACTCTAAAAAGAACTTGTTTGCATAATGTTATTCTATACAAGGTATGTAGCCCAGGAAATGACCAACCTGATGTGTGTTATGACCCATCTGAGCCTCCCATGACCACAGTTTTTGAAATAAGATTAAGAACTGAAGACTGGTAGGGGCTCATAAATGATATGAGTGAAGTGCTAGCCAAAACAGAAGAAAAAGGGGTGCCCAAACAAATCACCTTAAAATTTGATGCCTGTGCTGTCATTAATAGTAATAAGTTAGGAAGGGGATGTGACTCTTTCAGTTGGGAAAAAGGCTATGTGACCAAAAATAAGTACATTTGTCATGAATTAGGACTGTGTGGAAATGAATGTGGATACTGGTCTTGTGTCATTTGGGCCAGCCACTTGAATAACAAATGAAAGGATCCAGTCTACCTTCAGAAAGGAAAAAATGGCCCTTCCTGTACTAAGGAACAATGTAACCCCTTAGAGTTAGTAATAACCAATCCCCTTGATCCTCGCTGGAAAAAAGGGGAGCATGTGACCTTAGGAATCAATGGGGCCGGGCTGGATCCTTGAGTAAATATCTTGGTTTGAGGAGAAGTTTACAAATGCTCTCCTGAACCAGTGTTTCAAACTTTCTATGATGAACTAAATGTACCAGTACCAGAAATTCCAGGAAAAACAAGAAATTTGTTTATGCAATTAGCCGAGCATGTAGTCCAGTCCCTCAATGTCACTTCATGTTATCTATGTGGAGGAACTGTAATGGGAGATCAATGGCCATGGGAAGCCCGAGAATTAGTACCTACAGACCCAGTTCCTGATGAATTCCCAGATCAAAAGAATCACCCTGATAATCTCTGGGTCCTAAAAGCCTCAATTATTGGACAATATTGCATAGCTAGAGAAAGCAAAGAATTCACTCATCCCATAAGATGACTTAGTTGTCTGAGACAGAAACTGTACAATGGTACCACAAAAACAGTCATAATTCCCAAAGCTGCAAACTGTGTGGACCCACCCAGAGTCCCACTAGGACTGGACAGTCCCCACTGGATTATACTGGATATGTAGGCATAGAGCTTATGCCAAATTACCTGACCAGTGGGCAGGTAGTTGTGTTATTGGCACTATTAAACCATCTTTCTTCCTACTGCCCATAAAAAGTGGCGAACTCCTGGGCTTCCCTGTCTATGCTTCCCACAAAAAGAGAAGCATAGCTATAAGAAATTAAAAAAATGATAAATGGCCCCCTGAGAGAATCACACAATATTACAAGCCCGCTACTTAGGCACAGGATGGCTCACAGGGATACTGGACCCCCATTTACATGATCAACTGAATCATACAGTTGCAAGCTGTCTTAAAAGTAATCACTAATAAAACTGGCAGAGACTTGACTATTCTGGCCTGGCAAGAAACTCAGATGAGAAATGCTATCTATCAAAATAGATTAGCTCTCGACTACTTGCTAGCAGCTGGAGGAGAGATCTGTAGGAAATTTAACCTTACTAATTGCTGCCTACACACAGATAATCAAGGACAAGTAGTTGAAGACATGGTTAGAGATATGACAAAACTGGCACATGTGCCTGTGCAAGTGTGGCATAGATTTTATTCTAGGGCCATGTTTAGAAAATGGCTCCCAGCACGAGGAGGATTTAAAACTCTTATAATAAGAGTTATAATAGTAATAGGAACCTACTTACTGCTCCCTTGTTTGCTACCTGTACTTCTTCAAATGATAAAAAGCTTCATCGCTACCTTAGTTCACCATAATATACAAGTGTGCTATATGAATCACTATTGATCTGTCTTGCAAGAAGACATGAGTAGCAAAAATGAAAGTGAGAACTCCCACTAATAACAATGAGTGAGAGTCTCAAAAGGGGGGAATAAGGGAGAAGACCACCCCTCATATCGTCTTATGCACAATTTCTACCTCCAAAGAAAGAAGAAGTAAAAACTAAAAGGCAGACGGCCCGGCACCACACCCTGGGCCTGGTAGTTAAAGATCGACCCCTGATCTAATTGGTTCTGTTATATATAGATTACAGACATCGTATAGAAATGCATTGTGAAAATCCCTATCTTGTTTTGTTCTGATCTAATTACCAGTGCACACAGTCCCCAGTCATGTACCCCCTGCTTGCTCAATCAATCAGGACCCTCTCACATGCACCCCCTTAGAGTTGTGAGCCCTTAAAAGGGACAGGAATTGCTCACTCCAGGAGCTTGGCTCTTGAGACAGAAGTCTTGCCAATGCTCCCGGCCAAATAAACCCCTTCCTTCTTTATTCCCATGTCTGAGGAGTTTTATCTGTGGCTCATCCTGCTACGGTGCAATCTGGGCTCACCGCAACCTTCACCTCCTGGGTTCAAGCAATTCTCCTGCCTCAACCTCCCGAGTAGCTGGGATTACAAGCTCCTGCCACCATGCTTGGCTATCTTTTACATTTTTTTTATTATTTTTAATTTTTGGTTTTTAATAGAGGCGGGGTTTCACCTTGTTGGCCAGGCTTGTCTTGAACTCCTAACCTCAAATGCTCCATCCACCTCAGCCTCCCAAAGTGCTGGGATTGTAGGCATGAGCCACCATGCCCGGCCTAGAACTTTACTTTTACACCAACCATGTTTCTACAACTGCAGGAGCCTTCAGACCTGCAAAACTTCTTCTTGTGCCATAGCTGTCTAAAGCTATATTACCTCCTGGCAGCTACAATTCTCTGACTTAAGGAGAAACATAAGTGTTCTTTCTTTGACTATTTAATGTTCAATTCTGAGTAATGGATGACTGGTGAAATAAGCAGCTTGCTACAGTGAGACCCAGAATTTCCACTCTAGGCCACTGACATCTGCACAAACCTGGCAGTGATATAAACGTTTTTCCCCATTTATAACGTTAAAAATATTTTTTCTTGAGATCAGGTTTTGGTTTTGACTGTCAAGCTTTCCACTCACAGAGCTAAAGGTAATCACACTAATCTGACAATTTATCTATGCTCTTCTTTCTGAGGGACTGAAGAAGCTTATGAAACACAAAAGGAGGAAGGAGGCAGGAGGGACCCTGAAGCACACTTATCAGATGCATGGGTATGGGTTGTGGGGTAAGGAAAGCTTGCCAAAGGGGAACACAGCTCAGATGCAAATAAGGCAGCAATTTAAAGAGTAAAAGGAAACTGGAGGATGAAAAACAAAAGATAGAAGGAGAAAACAGCTTCCTGGTTTAGGAAAAAGAGAAATTCACAACTCCACAGCAGTGCCTACATTCTGTGGGATTTTCTAAGGAGAGGGGAAGAAAAGTCAAAGCAGAATAACATCACACAGAGGCCAGGCGCAGTGGCTCACGCCTGTAATCCTAGCACTTTGGGAGGCCAAGGTGGGCAGATCACCTAAGGTCAGGAGTTTGAGACCAGCCTGGCCAACGTGGCAAAATCCCGTCTCTATTAAAAATACAAAATATAGCCATACGTGGGGGCGGGCACCTGTAATCCCAGTTACTCGGGAGGCTGAGGCAGGAGAATCACTTGAACCCGGGAGGCGGAGGTTACAGTGAGCCGAGATCGCGCCACTCTACTCCAGCCTGGATGACAGAGTGAGACTCCATCTTAAAAAAAAAAAAAGAATAACATCAGACAGGAGCAGGTGGCAATCTCTCAGAATGCAACACCATCAATAGTTCACCCCTTGACCTACACTGTAAGTTTTCCCTCAAGGGTTGGTTAAATTTTGTATTTGGTTGTATCTTATTTACCTAACAGCCACTTCCCATTAAACTGCTTTGTTTCAGGAGCTCATGTGAAATGTTAGAAATAATTACCGGTGTTTAAGATAAAACTTACCATGAAAGACAGAATAGTTAGTAATGAAGACAGCCTAGATACTGGAGATATCAAATGACAGGTCTACCACATACCAGCTGTGTGACTTTGGGCAAATTACTTCCCTATCACGCCTCCATTTTGATGTGTATCACATGTGAATAATAAGAGTATCTGCCTCCTATGATGAATATGAGGACTACTGAATACATTGGAAACACTCTGTGAAGTTCCTGGCCTGTAGTACTGTATGTACGTGTGTTTGTTATAATGTGGGAGTACATGCAGCTTTTCCTTTTGAACTCCGTAGCCACATCTCTTTTTTTTTTTTTGAGACGGAGTTTCGCTCTTGTTGCCCAAGTTCAATGAGTGATCTCAGCTCACTGCAATCTCTGCCTCCCAGGTTCAAGTGATTCTCTTGCCTCAGTCTCTTGAGTAGTTAGGATTACAGGTGCCTGCCACCAGACGCAGCTATTTTTTTTTTTGTATTTTCAGTAGAAACAGGGTTTCCCCATGTTAGCTAGGCTGGTGTCCAACTCCTAACCTCAGATGATCCACCCGCCTCAGCCTCCTAAAGTGCTGGGATTACAGGCGTGAACCACTGCGCCTGGCCAGGCATCTGTCTCTTTAGGATGGTTGGGGTGGTAGTTCTACCTTCAAGAAGGAAACATTTCCTTCTTAAGGGGACAGAATCACTTTAGAATCCTACCATTAAAATGTTCATACTCTCTCACTTTTACGAAGTTCTGCTGTTTCAAAATGAGACATGTTATTATCAAAAAAAAAATGCATTAACCTATTTAAGGATAACCTAGTCATTAACCTGCCCTTTTTTTTTTTATGCTCACAGAATAAAACTATCCGAACCACAGAGACTCATCCTCACTGGAATAGACACATATTTTGGATGTGGGTTTGCCTTCCCTGCTCATAATGCTTCAGCCAGCGCTGCCACCCGTGGACTCACAGAATGCCTTATCCACCATCTCAGCATTCCACACTGCGTTGTGTCTGATCAGGGGACTCACTTCACTGCAAAGGAAGTGAAGCAGTGGGCTCACGGCCGTGGAATTCGCTGATCTTACTCCACTCCCCATCACTTAGAAGCAATTGGCCTAATGGAAAGGTGAAATGGCTCACTAAAATCTGTTACAGTGTTGGTTGGTAGACAACACCCTGAAAGAAATGGGTTCTGGTTTACAGGATGCAGTTTAGATTTTGAATCAGAGGCCACTGTCTAGTGCTGTCTCCCTCATAGCCAGGATAGTCCAGGAATCAAAGGGTGGGTGTGGGAGTGGCTTCTCTCACTATTCCACCCAATAACGCACTTGTAGAATGTTCACTTCCTATCCTGGCAACTTTGAGCTCTGATGGTTCGGAGATCTTTGTTCCCAAGAGCGGGATGCTTCCACAGGGAGACACCACAATGGTTATTCCCTGGTTTGGAAGATGAGACTGTCACCTGGACATTTTGGGTTCCATATGCTGTTGAACTAAGCAGGGAAAAAGGGAGATGAGGTGGGAAGGAGAGTTAATCTACTGGCTGGAGAGAATGATCCTGATGACCAAGGGGAAACTGAGTTGCTACACAAGGGTAGAAAGGAGGACTATGTCTGGAACCCAGATTCTCTGAGGTACCTCTAGTTCTTCCGTCTCCAATAGTAAAGGTTAATGGAAAACTACATAGCAACCAAAAAACAGGTGCGGGGAGAAGGGGTAAGAACAATGAAGATTCAGACACTTTGGCAATAAAATTTCAGTCATTCCACCATATAAAGAACCCACAGCAACTGAAGTTCTGACGGAGGGCAAGGATAATATGGAATTAGCTTCCTGCAGAAGGAAGCCACAGGTATAAACTACAACCTTAATGACCAATTACAGAAACAAAGTAGCTTTGCATATTTTCTCTTTGCTTGTTGTATTCATATATTTATTTATTTATTTATTTTGAGACAAAGTCTTGCTCTCTCGCCCAGGCTAGAGCACAGTGGCACGATCTCAGCACACTGCAACTGCTGCCTCCTAGGCTCAACAATTCTTCTGCCTTGGCCTCCTGAGTAGCTGGGATTACAGGTGTGCGCCACCACACCTGGCTAATTTTTGTATTATCAGCAGTGATGGGATTTCGCCATGTTCCCCGGGCTGGTCTCTTACTCCTGACCTCAGATGATCCACCACCACAGCCTCCCGAAGTGCTGGGATTACAGGTGTGAGCCACTACACCCAGTCAATACCTTTATTTTAATATGCTATCCTTCTTCTCTCTCCTTTCCATTTTTTAATATACAAATGATTGGAAGATAATTTTACAGTTTAGTCTTTAGGTAAGAATATTCAGTGGAACTATGACTGAATTTGAGAAGCATTTAAAATAGCCAGCAATAGAAACAATGACTGTTGGGACTATGCATCTTTACATTTTGGGGAAACAGCAAGTACCTTTAAGATGGATAGATGTATCTTCTTTTTTTTTTTTTTTTAGATGGAGTCTCGCTCTGTCGCCCAGGCTGGAATGCAGTGGTGCGATCTTGGCTCACTGCAAGCTCCACCTCCCAGGTTCACGCCATACTCCTGCCTCAGCCTCCCAAGTAGCTGGGACTACAGGTGCTCGCCACCACGCCCAGCTAGTTTTTTGTATTTTTAGTGGAGAGGGGTTTCACCGTGTTAGCCACGATGGTCTCAATCTTCTGACCTCATGATCTGCCCGCCTCGGCCTCCCAAAGTGCTGGGATTACAGGCATGAGCCACCACGCCCGGCCAGATAGATGTATCTTCTTAGATAGAATATAAAATTGTGGCCAGGTGAGGTGGCTCACGCCTGTAATCCCAGCAATTTGGGAGGTTGAGGTGGGAGGATCACTTGAGCCCAGGAGTTTGAGAGCAGCCTGAGCTCTAGAGAGAGAACTTGTCTCCATAAAAACATTTTAAAAATTAGCTGGGTGTGGTGGCACATGACTGTAGTCCCAGATACTTGTGAGGCTGAGGCAGGAGGATCGCTTGAGCCCAGGAGTTCAAAGGCTGCAGTGAGCTATGATCGTGCCACTGCACTTTAGCCTGAGTGACAGAGACCTTGTCTCAAAAATAAAAATTGTTTTGCCCATGAACAAGAGTTCAAATGTGTATAGAAAGGTGAATGTGAAAATTGAATAGCCAAAAGGTTAGACTGTGACACTTAGCCACTTATTGTCTCTCAGCTCCAAATTCATCCTTTTTGCCTGCTCTACGAAAATGAATCTGGGTTTTGAAAATATTTTTCCTTTGCCAGCTGGTACAACAATGAACTGTCAGAAAGGGGTGCTGGAGAGACACCATAGGTTCTGAGTTCTTGCTTTGGCAGGCTATGGTAGCATGTTCAACTTCTCTATTGTTCACACCCTGCAGTGCATGGTGGACAGCAGCATCATTGACAACTCCTCCTCCTTCTGTGGATTTATTTATTTATTTATTTAGAGACGATGTCTCACTGTTGCCCTGGAGTACAGAGGCATACTCTGGCTCACTGCCATCTCCGCCTCCTGGGTTCAAGCAATTCTCCTGCCTCAGCCTCCCAAGTAGCTGGGATTACAGGCGCCCACCACTGCACCCAGCTAATTTTTGTATTTTTAATAGAGACAGGGTTTCACTATGTTGGCCAGGCTGGTCTTGAACTCCTGACCTCGAGTGATCTGCCTGCTTTGGCCTCCCAAAGTACTAGGATAACCGGCATGAGCCACCATGCCTGGCCTCCTTCTGTGGTTTTACCCCAGAGTATCTCTAGTGAGAAACTTCACTATGTACAGCTTTTCCTGGCACCCCAGAGGGTGAGTCTTTGGCAAGTTCTAGAGAGTGCATTTTTAGCACTACAGTGACTTTTCTTCCATCTGGTGACCCATGGCTATGCTCATTTTAACAAGCTGGACCTCAGCCCTAGGGGATGGTGGATTTTTTTAGACACTCTCAGTCCTAGTGGTATTGCCTTAAAAATATATGTATATCTGCTATTCCTCTATTCTTTAGAGTTCTCTTTACATCTTACCAGCCAATTCCTTAGTATTCCAGTCCCCTGTTATATTTAATCATTCCTCTAATCAAATTACTGTGTATTTTCTGTCTCGAGATTGGACCCTGACTGATGCACATACACTGTTCATAGGTGGAAAATAAAACTTATTGCCATATTAATGTAGGGGAATCAAATCTTCACGTGTTAACAGAATGTTTTAAAATATGGGTAAAGAAAGTTGCAAAGCATACACATTACACCTTTGATGTAAAAATTAAATGATTAAAAAACTTAAGGCCAGGCATGGTGGCTCATGCCTATAATCCCAGCACTTCGAGAGGCCGAAATGGCAGATCACCTGAGGTCAGGAGTTCGAGAGCAGCCTGGGCAATATGGTGAAACCCTGTCCCTAGTAAAAATACAAAAATTAGCTGGGCGTGGTGGTGCACCCCTGTAATCCCAGCTACTGAAGAGGCTGAGGCAGGAGAATTGCTTGAACCTGGGAGGCGGAGGCTGCAGTAAGCTGAAATCGCACCACTGCACTCCAGCCTGGGGGACAAGAGCAAAACTCAGCCTCAGAAAAAACAAAAACAAAAACAACCCCCCCACCCCAGAAAAAAACTTAGATGGGAGGGATACCTACCAATTTCAGAGTAGTGATTAATTATTGGGGGGAATAAGGAAAATAGTGGTAGAAGAAAAGTATAAAGAGGCTTTAAATGAACCTGTAATGTTTTATTTTTAAAGGTCTGAAGTAAACAAAAAACTGTAAGAATATAATGAAAATGAAAGGCAAGAGTCCATAATCTGCCACTGAAGCAATTTGGCAGGAAAAGGTCAGCCTGGATTACATTTGAACATCTTCTCTTCTGGATGTTCTGAGCGGGTTAATACACAAGTAACCTAAGAACACATTGGTAAGAATTTAAGGTTGGTAAGAATTTAAGGATAGTCTGCTTTGTAGTTGATAAGAAAGCCTAAAGTAAGATAAAAATGTCCAGTGACAACATACAGGCTCTTACAGGAGACTTTATTAATCATTGATTAGAAAGGTACATAAACTGTTAGTCTTTTATTCCCCAATAATACCTCAGATAGGCTAGCTAATAAGTCCATAGAGGCTAAATGTTTGTGTTCTTGAAAGTTTGTAATGGGTGATTTTCTTATACTTCAATAAATTAATGTTTCACATATGACCAGAAAATTTTACTAAATCTGAACTAAGTAGATCCATTAGTTTTTCTGACCGCTTCAGAAAGAAACATTTACAATACATGAAGATATGGCACCTGCAGTTCAAAGCATTAAGCTATTAAAACCACATACATGCCAAAATGGTTGTTGAAACAAGCAAATGAAAACCAAATATTCATTAGTTTATTGTTAATAATACATTAATGTTGGAAAATACTCTTGCAGAAGTACAAAATACAAAATTCTCAGTACTGATTATTTCGGTAGGTACAATCCTGTGAAATGTGACTTCTAAGTACTACAAATGTACACATATAGACTCAAGATGAAAAAGAGGGAGCCAGGTGCAGTGGCTCATGACTGTAATTCCAGCACTTTGGGAGGCTGAGGTGGGTGGATTGCCTGAGCTCAGGAGTTTGAGACCAGCTTGGGCAACACGGTGAAACCCCATCTCTACTAAAATACAAAAAATTAGCCAGGCATGGTGGTGTGCACCTGTAATCCCAGCTACTCGGGAGGCTGAGACGGGAGAATCACTTGAACCCGGGAAGTGAAGTTTGCAGTGAGTTGAGACAGTGCCACTACACTCCAGCCTGGGCAACAGACAGAGACTCCATCTCAAAAAAAAAAAAAAAAAAAAAAAAAAAGGGAGAGGGTGGGATTTTTTTTCAGCAGCAAATTGTAGGAATGCTGTTACAACTTCTGTTTCCATTGAATAAGTCAGAAGATATAATAACTTTGTTGCCATTTTAGGACTTTGTGTCTCTGCTAATGAGATAAAGAATATTACATTCATTTAATTTTGTTATTAATGGGTTAATATTTGCAAAATATTAATTCAACACATGCTTTTAATTCTGCTGTGTTATAATATTTAAATAGTTTACTATGGATTGGGGTTAGGGGATGGAAAAATAGTGTGAATCAATATATCAAGTGGGCAAATATTACCTCTCTCTTTTTCTTTGTTTTGAGACAGAGTTTCACTTTGTCACCCAGGCTGGAGTGCAGTGGTGTGATCTCAGTTCACTGCAACCTCAGCCTCTAGGGTTCAAGCAATTCTCATGACTTATCCTCCCAAGTAGCTGGGATTACAGGTGTGTGCCACCACATCTAGGTAATTTTTGTATTTTTTATTTTAGTAGAGATGGGGCTTCGCCATGTTGGCTAGGCTAGTCTTAAACTCCTGGCCTCATGTGATCCACCCACCTTGGCCTCCCAAAGTGCTAAGATTACAAGCGTGAGCCACCACACCTGGCCTTTTTTTTTTTTTTTTTTTTTGAGACAGCATCGTACTCTGTCGCCCAGGCTAGAGTGCAGTGGTGTGATCTTGGCTTGGCTATTGCAACCTCCGCCTCCTGGTTCCCAAGCGATCCTCCTACCTTAGCCTCATGAGTAACTGGGACTACAGGTGTGTGCTACCACAACCAGCTAATTTTTGAATTTTTTTGTGGAGACATGGTTTCACCATGTTGCCCAGGCTGGTCCTGAACTCCTGGGTTCAAACCATCTGCCCGCCTCAGCCTCCAAAAGTGCTGGGATTACAAGCATGAACCACCATGCCTGGCTGCAAGTATTCTCAAGGTTCAAAGTAAGTAGCAAGTAGGATATAACCACAAGTTTACCTCTGAATGCAGACTCAATTTAATCAGTTCAATTAATTATTACAGCTATTTTATGCGTAGAAATGTGGGGGGGCATTCAAAGCTTAGTATGAGGAAGTTCCTGCTCATAGGAGTTTATTATCTAGTAGGGGATGGTGGGGAAAAGGATACAGAAGATAGAAAAGACATTAAACCTAGATTCAGTGCTGGAAGATATATTATGGATTTAATGTAATCCTTTCATTTTACAAGTAAGGAAAGAGGCTTAAAAATGTTAAATAACCAGCCTGGGCAACATAGTGAGGCCTCATCTCTACAAAAAAATTTTAAAATTAGCCAGGTGTAGTGGCACATGCCTGTAGTCCCAGCTACTCCAGAGGCTGAGGCAGGTGGATTGCCTGAGCCCAGGAGGTCAAGGCTGCAATGGGCTGTGATCACACCACTGCACTCCAGAGAACAAGATCCTGTCTCTAAAAAAAAAAAAAAAAGAGAGAGAGAAAATAAATTATAACAAAAATGTGATTTGCTAACATTAGCAGTAGCAGACAATACATTAATGGAAGAAATTGATCAGTGTGGGTAGAAGTGTTGTGAATAACGTGGAAACAAAGACGGAGGGCATTCTACATATGAGGAATGAGTATAGTCTGTCTAGGAGAAAGCAAGATGAGTGGTTACAGAAAAGGGTTCAAACTGAAAAGGCCTTTACATTCTTAGAGCTGGAAGAGAGCTTAAGAGATTTAGTCCAATCTGTCCCCCAGTGTAGAAATGACAGGAATCAAGGTGGAAAGGTGAACAGAAACCAGACCGTAGAAGGCTTTGGATGCCAGTTTTGGGTTTAATCTTTTATGCCAGGGGTTGCCAGCCGCTTTTCCCCTCCTTTATTGCCCTCCTTTAGGAAGCTTTTTTTAGACTTTCCCCTACAATTGCCTTCCCATGAAATTTTAATACCACAGATAAACTGTGCATCTGCTTATATAACATGTGATCCTTTTTATGTGTGTGTGACAGAATCTCCCTGTTGCCCAGGCTGGAGTGCAGTGGCACAATCTCCGCTCACTGCAACCTCCACCTGCCGAGTTCAAGAGACTCTCCTGCCTCAGCCTCCCAAGTAGCTGGGATTACAGGCGTGTGCCACCATGACCAGCTAGTTTTTGTATTTTTAGTAGAGACAGGGTTTCACCATGTTGGCCAGGCTAGTCTCAAACTCCTGATCTCAGGTGATCCACCTGCCTTAGCCTCCCAAAGTGCTGGGATTACAGGTGTGAGCCATTGTGTCCAGTCGTGTGTGACCCTTTGAAGAGCCACAAATATATGAAAAAATGCTCAACATTACTAATCATCAGGGAAATGCAAATTAAAACCACAATGAGATAACACCTTACCCCAGCCAGAATGGTCATTATTAAAAAGTCAAAAGACAATAGATGTTAGTGTGGATGTGTTGAAAAGGGAACACTTACACACCGCTGGTGGGAATGTAAATTAGTACAACCTCAATAGAAAACAATAGCAGATTTCTCAAACAACTAAAAGTAGACCTACCATTCAGTCCAGCAATCCCACTACTGGGTATCTACCCAAAGGAAAAGAAGTCATCATATCAAAAAGACACCTGCACGCATATGTTTGTTTATTTGTTTGTTTGTTTTGAGATGAGGTCTCATTCTGTCATCCAGATTGGAGTATAGTGGCACCAGAATGGCTCACTTAAGCCTCTGCCTCCCAGGCTCAAGTGATCCTCCCACCTCAGGCCCCTCGAAGGAGCTGGGACTGCAGGTGTAAGCCAACAAGCCTGGATAATTTTTTGTATTTTTGGTAGAGACAGGGGTTTGCCACTTTGCCCAGGCTGGTCTTGAACTCCTGAGCTCAAGCAATCCACCAGCCTTGGTCTCCCAAAGTGCTGGGATTACAGGGGTGAGCCACCTGCATCCGGCCAGCATGCATATGTTTATTGAAGTGCAATTCACAATTGTGAAGATATGGAACCAACCTAAGTGCCCCTCAACTGACAAGTAAATGAATAAAATGTGGCATGTATACACCATAGCATACTACTCAGCCATAGAAAAGAACAAAATCATGTATTTTGCAATAACTTGGATGGGATTGGAGGTCACTATTCTAAGTGAAGTAACTCAGAAGTAAAAAGCCAGGCTGGACACAGTGGCTCATGGTTGTAATCCCAGCACTTTGGGAGGCCAAGGCAAGTGGATCACTTGAGGTCAGGAGTTTGAGACCAGCCTGGCCAACATGGCAAAACACTGTCTCTACTAAAAATACAAAAATTAGCTGGGCATGGTGGTGCATGCCTGTAATCCCAGCTACTTGGGAGGCTGAGGCACGGGAATCCCTTGAACCAGAGAAGCAGAGGTTGCAGTGCGCTGAGACTGCGCTACTGCACTCCAGCCCGGGCAAGTGAGACTCTGTCTCAAAAAACAAAAACCAAAAAAAACCCCCAAATACTGGCTGAGTGTGGTGGCTCACACCTGTAATCCCAGCACTCTGGGAGCCCAATGTAGGCAGATCACTTGAGCTCAGAAGTTCGAGACCAGCTTGGGCAACATGGCAAAGCCTGGCTCTACCAAAGAAAAATTAGCTGGGTGTGATGGTGCATGCCTGTGGTCTCAGCTACTCAGGAGGCTGAGGTAAGAGGATTACTTGAGCCCAGGAGGTGAAGGCTGCAGTGAGCCAAGATTGTACCACTGCACTCTGGCCTGGGTAACAGAGGAAGACCCTGTCTTAAAACAAAACAAAACACCATATGTTCTCATAAGTATGAGCTAAGTTATGAGTATGCAAAGGCTACGGAGTGGTATAATGAGTATCAGTATTGGAGACTCAGAAGAGAGGAAAGTGGAAGGGGGATGAGGGATAAAAAACTACATATTGGGTACAATGTACACTACTTGGGTGAGGGGTGCACTAAAATTTCAGACTTCACCACTATACAATTCAACCATGAAACCAAAACCACTTGTATCCCTAAACCTACTGAAATAAAATAAAAATAAAATAATGCCTAAAAGTAGCATCAACATGCCATTAGAAGTAATAAATAGCTCTATGCCAGAGTAAAATTGTCTATTTCAAGAGACAAAACTGTAAATATATAACATACTTAGAAAACCATGGCAGGATACATAAGCAGTACAGGTAAAATTTAACCCCCAATATGTGGTGGAATTAGAATTGTTTTCTTTTGGAAAGATACAGGTTGAGTATTCCTAATTTGAAAATCTAAAATTTGAAACTTTTCTAAGTGTCAACATGATGTTCAAAGGAAATACTCATTGGAGCACTTTTGATTTTGGATTAGGGATGCATTTTTTATTTTTGCATTAGGGATGCTCAACCAGTAAGGATAATGCAAATATTCCAAAATCTGAAATCTGAAACACTGCTGGTTCCAAGTTTGTTTGTTTGTTTGTTTGTTTTTTTAAAAAGGGTCTTGCTGTGTCACTCAGGCCGAAGTGAAGGGGAATAATCACGGCTCAGCCTCCTGAGTATCTAGGACTACAGGTACATGCGACCATACCTAGCTATTTAAAAATTTTTTTTGTAGAGACGGGGTCTCACTATGTTGCTCAGGCAGGTCTCAAACTCCTGGCCTCAAATGATCCTCCTGCTTCAGCCTCCCAAAATGCTGGTACTACAGATGTTAGCCACCATTCTTAGCCCCAAGTATTTTGAATAAGGGATACTCAACCTGTATGGTGATTGGAAAAAGTAATCAGATATATTTATCAATGTTAATGAGCAATCTGTTATAGTTATGCAGGAAACAAAGACAGCTGACAGTGAAAATAAAACATCACTATCTTGACAGAAAGTCCTCATTTCAGAATAGCTGATCTATTAGCAACTGGTTATCATTAGGTTAAAGGAAGAGAAAAAAGTATACCATGCTAACACTAATCAAAGGAAAGCTCGAGTAGCTATATTAATTATAAAGACAAAGTAGACTTCTGAGCAAGGAAAATTATCATGGACGAAGAATGGTATTACATAATGATAAAGGGGTCAATTCTCCAGGAAGACATAACAGTCCTTTATAGGTGCCTAACAACAGAGCATCAAAATAGGTGACGCAAAAACTAACAGAACTGTAAAAGAAGCAGACAAATCCATTGTTATTCTTGGAAACATCAACACTCTTCTATCAGTAATGGACAAATCAGGTGGAATGGACACTCTTCTATCAGGTGGAAAATCAGTAAAGATACAGTTGAACTATAGCATCATCAATCAACTGGATCTAATTGACATTTACAGAATCTCCATCCAATAGCAGAATACACATTCTCCTAAAGCTCACATGAAACATTCACCAGGATAAACAACATTCTGGACATAACAGAGCACCTGAGCAAAACATTTTTAAGAGGGGCTTATGTTGCCCAGGCTGGTCTCAAACTCCCGGCCTTAAGCAATCCTCCTACCTAAGCCTCCCGAGTACTGATCACATTTAAAACAATAAAAGTAAGTCGGGCCTGGTGGCTCACGCCTGTAATCCCAGCACTTTGGGAGGCTGAGGCGGGCAGATCACAATGTCAGGAGTTCAACACCAGCCTGGCCAGTATGGTGAAACCCCATCTCCACTAAAAATACATAAAAATATTAGCCAGGCATGGTGGTGGGTGCCTATTGTCTCAACTACTTGGGAGGCTGAGGCGGGAGAATCGCTCGAACCCGGGACGCAGAGGTTGCAGTGAGCTGAGATTGCAGCACTGCACTCCAGCCTGGGCGACAGAGTGACACTCCGTCTCAAAAAAAAAAAAACAAAAAAGCCATACACAGTATGCCTGCAGACCACAATGGAATTAGACTAAAAATCAATAACAGAAATCAATAACAGCTGGAAAATTAAAAAATATTTGGAGATTAAACAACAGGCGTCTAAATAACACATGGGTCAAAGAAGTCTCAAAAGAAATTTTAAAATATTTTAAACTAAACAAAAATGAAAATACAACTTATAAAAACTTGTGGGATTCAGCAAATGTTTAGAGGGAAAGTTTTAGCAGTGAATGCATACATCAGAAAATAAGGAAAATATAAAATCAACCATCTAAGCATGTGCCTTAGATTAGAGGTACAAGTTTCTGGAAACTAGAGGACGAACAGCAACATAAACCTAAAACAGGCAGAAAAAAATAACTAATTAGAATTAGAGCAAGGATCAATGAAATTGAAAGCAGGGAATCAACAGAGAGAATCAAGGAAACCAAAAGCTGGTTCTTAGAAAACATCAATAAAATTGATAAAACTCTGGCCAGGCTAACCAAAAAAAAAGGGGGAAGACACAAATTACTAATATCAGAAATAAAAGAGGGATTATCACTACTAAACGTTAATGTCATTAAAAGGATAGTAAAGGAATATTAGAAATAATTCTATAATTTGATCATTGAGATGAAATGAACAAATCACTTAAAGGACAAAACTTACCAAAATGTATACCAGGAGAAATAGATACTCTGAATAGGTTCAGATCTATTAAAGAAATTGAATCTTTTTTTTTATTTTTTATTTTTATTTATTATTTTCGAGACAGAGTCTTGCTCTGTTGCCCAGGCTGGAGTGCAGTGGCGTGATCTTGGCTCACTGCAACCTCTGCCTCCTGGGTTCAAGCAATTCTCATGCCTCAGCCTCCCGGGTGGCTGGGATTACAGGTGCATGCCACCATGCATGGCTAATTTTTGTATTTTTAGTAGAGACAGGGTTTCACCATGTTGGCCAGGCTGGTCTCCAACAACTGAGCTCAAGTGATCTGCCGGCCTCAGCCTCCCCACGTGCTGGGATTACAGGTGTGAGCCACCATGTCCAGCCAGAAATTGAATCAAGAATTAATAACTTTCCAAGACAGAAAGCATCAGGCCCAGATAGTTTTTTGTTGTTGTTGTTTTGTTTTTTAGTGGCTTAAAACAACACAAATTCCCTAGGAGTTCAAGATCAGCCTGGGCAATATAGTGAGACCCTGTCTCTAAAAAACAAAACAAAACAAAATCACAAAATTTTGCTATCTTAATATTGTGTAGGCCAGAAATCCAATATGAGTCTCACTGGGCTAAATACAAGGTGTTTGCGGGACTTTGTTCCTTTTGGGAGGCTCTACAGAAACCATTTCCTTGTCTTTTCCAGCTTCTAGAGGCCACCCGCACTCCCTGGCTCATGGCTGTCTTCCTCTGTGTTCAAAGCCAACAACATAACATCTCTCTGACTCTGCTTCTGTCATCCCCATCTCTTTCTCTTTCTCATTTGTTTCCTTCTTCCTCTTTCATAAAGACCCTTGTGTTTACACTGGACCCACCAAGATAATCAAGTATAATCTCCCTATTTTAATGTTTAGCCACCTTAATTCTGCTGTAACTTTATTTAATTCACCTTTACATGTAATTTAACATATTCACAGGTTTTGTGGATGAAGATGTGGACATCCTTGAGGGGCCCTTATTCTGCCTACTACACTTTCCAGTCCCTTTACTATGATTTTTAAGTACATTCCAGTATTTGTTAAAGGCCCATACAGCTTTACTGGTGAATTCCACCAAACATTTAAGAAAGAAATGATATTCTCTATAGTCTCTTCCATAAAAACCGAAGCAAAGGGAACACTTCCTAACTCATATCCTATGAGGCCAGCATTACTCTAGTACTAAAACCAGATAAAGATGTTACAAAAAGTAAAACTCCAGACTAATATATCTCATGAACATAAATGCAAAAATCCCTAACAGAATATTAGCAAATTAAATCCAACAATGTATAAAAATATTTATTCACATAGCCAAGAAGGATTTATTCCAAATATGCAATGCTGGTCCAACATTTAAGAATTAATTAATGTAATCCATAACATTAACAGGTTAAAGAAAAATCATATGATCATATCAATAAATGCAGAAAATGCATTTGACAAAATCTACTACCAATTTGTGATAAAAATTCTCAGGAAACTAGGAATAGAGGGGATTTTTTAACTTAGCAAAGAAAGTCTACAAAAAGTCTATAACTAACATCACACTTAATGGCAAGAAACTAGGTGTTTTCCCTTTCTCTTAGACTGGGCATGAGGCAAGGATATCCCCTCTCACCACTCTTATTCAACATTATACTCAAAGTCCTAGCTGATGCGATAAGATAAGAAGGAAAATAAAAGGTATACAGAGTGGAAAGGAAGAAATAAAACTGTCTTTGTTCACAGATGATATGATTGTCAATGTAGAAAATCCCAAAGAATAGGCAAAAAATTCCTGGAACTAAGTAATTACAGTAAAGTCACAGGATATAAGGTTAATATACAAAAATCAATTGCCTTTCTATATACCAGCAATGAACATTTGGACTTTGAAATTAAAAGCACAATATCATTTATATTAGCATGAAAAAATTAAATATTAAGGCATAAATACAGTAATATATGTACAGGATCTATATGAGGAAAACCACAAAACTCCAATAAAAGAAATCAAAGAATATCTAAATAAATGGAGAGAGATTCCATTCATAGATGGGAAGACTTAATATTGTTAACATGTTAATTCTCCCCAACTTGACCTATAGATTCACTGTAATCCCAAACAAGCTCCCAGCAAGTTATTTTGTGGTCATCAACAAAATGATTCTACGGTTTACATGCAGCAGCAAAAGACTCAGCATAACACCAAACTAAAGAACAAAGTCAGAGGACCAATGCTACTCAAATGTAAGACTTACTATATGGTAATCGAGACAGTGTGGTATTGACAAAATAATAGACAAAATGATAATGGAGCAGAATAAAGAACCCACACACAGACTCTTATAAATGTAGTCAACTAATCTTTGACAAAGGAGCAAAGGAGCAAATGTTATTCCATGGAGGAAGAACAGTCTGTTCAGCAAATGGGCTGGAACAATTGGATATCAATATGCAAAAAAATGAATCTAGACATACAATTTATACTTTTCATAAAAATTAACTCCAAATGGATCTTAGAATTACATATAAAACATAAAAGTATATAACTCTAGAAGATAACAGGAATACCTAGTTACCTTAGGTTTGGCAATGAGTTTTCAGGTATGACAACAAAAGCATGACTCATGAAAGAAAAATTATTAAGTTGGACTTTATTAAAATTAAAAACTTCTTCTCTGTGAAAGGCATTATTGAAGAAATGAAAAGCTGAAAGAATAAAGAGAAAGAATTTTTTTACAAATTTTCATAAAGAATGTGAAAAGATCTTTGCAAACGTGTATTTAATTAAAAATTTGGAAAAAAAGAAAAAAAGATGTCACCTCTATCATCTTGTCAGATGTCAGTCAGCTCGAGCGGGTTGATAACGTTGTCTATGTCTTCTACATCCTTTATGGCTTCTGTACCAGTTGTTCTATCAATTATTGAAAGTAAATTATTGAAATATTCAATTATTGTTATCGAGTTATCTATTTTCCTTTTTTTAATTCTTTACATTTTGACTTGAATATTTTGAAGCTCTGTTGTTAGGTGCAGATACATTATTTCTCCTTGATGTATTTAACTTGTGTTCATTATGAAATACCCCTTTCATGCTGAGTGGTATGTGTTTTAACATTTATTTTGCCTGATACCAATATATTCACTTGAGCTATATTATGGTTACTGCTTGTATAGTGTCTATATTTTTTATTTTTACTTTGGGACTATTTGTGTCTGAATCTAATGTATGTCTTTTGCAGTTAGTGATGATTGAGTTTTTCTTTTTACTTAGTCTGTCTGACAATTTTTGCCTTTTGATTGCATTATTAGAACTATAACATTTAATACAATGATTGATATGATTGTACTTAAATTTACCATTTTGCTAATTGTTTTCTGTATTTCTCCTGTCTTTCTGTTTTTGTTGTTCTTTCTTTCATCTTTAATTGGCCTCTTTTTTCTTAAATAATATTTTCCAGTGTAGATTTTTAGTTTTTCTGTTTTTGAGTTGTATTATTTCAGTTGTTTTCTTAGTGGTAGCGCCAGTGATTGCAATATGCGTATTATTCTATCACAGTCTACTTCAGATTAATACGTAAACTTAATTCTAGTAAAATACAGAACCTTGCCTTCAACATTGCTTCACTTTCTTGTCTTTTGTAGTTTTATTGTCATATATATTACATGCATATATGTTGCAATCTGTTAATATAGTATTTAATTTATTGTTAATAAACTTAATGTCTTTTAAAGTTACTAAGAAAATAAATTGAAAGATTTATTAAAAAGAATTTGTATCCAAAATACACAAAGTCCAGCCTGGGTGATGGAGCAAGACTCTGTCTCAAAAAAAAAAAAAAAAAAAAATATATATATATATATATATATATATACACACACATGTTCTTAAGAGTTCTTTGAGTCACTTCAATAAAAATCACTTCAATAAAAAAATACACAGATGGCAAATAACCATATGAAAAGATGTTCAACATCAGATGTCATTAGGAAATTGCAAATTAAAACAATAAAATACCACCATACACCTATTAGAATGGTCAAAATAAAAAAAAAAACTGAGAATACCAAATGCTGGGAAGGATAAGGATAACAGGAATACTTTTTCATTGCTGGTGGTAATACAAAATGGTAAGCCACTTTGGGAGACAGTATGGCAGTTTCTTACAAAACTACACAGTCACACTCCAGCAGTCACACTCCTAGGTTATCTACACAATTGGGCTGAAAACTTGTGTTCATACAAAAACCTGCACACAAATGTTTATAGCGGCTTTATTCTTAATCACCAAAAACTGGAAGCAACCAAGATTTCCTTTAATGGGCGAATGGATAAACACACTATGCTATATCCATACAATATATATCCATACAATGTATATCCATACAATGAACATTATTCAGCAATAAAAAATGAGCTATCAAGTCACAAAAAGATATGGAGGAAGCTTAAATGCACATTACTAAGTGAAAGAAGCCAGTCTAAAAAGTCTACATACTGTATAATTCCAACCAGCTACATGACATTTTGGAAAAAGCAAAACTGTAGAGACAGTAAAAAGATCAGTGGTTGCCAGAGCTCAGCGGAAGGGATAAATAAGTGAAGCAGAGAGGATTTTTAGGGTGGTGAAACTATTCTGTATGAAACTGCAATGGTGCACACATCCCATTATGAATTTGTCAAAACCCACATAAACTTACAACACAAAGAATGAACCTTAATGTGAACTATGGACTATAATTAATAACAAATTAATATTGGTTCATCATTTGTAACAAATGTGCCACACTAATGCAAGATCTTAATAATAGGAGAAATTGTGTAAGGAGGAATGAGGGTATGGGGTGCGGTGGGTGTATGGAACTCTATGTATTATCTGCTCTATTATTCTATAACCTAAACCTATACTTTAAAAAATACAGTATATGAATTTATCTTAAAAGTAAAATCATAGGGACCAAAATAAATAACTTTTTTGGTTCTAATACAAAGATAATATACATGCCTTTATATCATACAAGAGCGATTCCAAACAAATAAATATATGGAGAGTATAAATTTTTTATTTTATTATACTTTGATACCCTTCTTGACCTTACTATACACCTAGGTACAAAGCAACATACTGTTTGTAAACAATAAAACATTTCATTAAAAATCATTCATTAATACTTCAAGTTTCCTTTGTACACTGGAGATACTGGATTAAATGCCTTCTTAGAAATGCCATGTTTACCATTTATTTTAAAGTTTCTAAAATGCATGTTTTCCAGTGGTTTGGTCTTAGTGATTTTACTTAATGGAACTATCTATGATGCTCTGGGATGTAAAAATCATCTTATGTCCCCCACTTCCACAAGTAAGTAACAATGCTTTCACCTCTAATCTTCACATGGCTGATTTTTGTTTGAAGTTTATGGGCAAGATTTAGCTCCGTAGATAAGGACAGAAACGCAGGTCTGACAAATTACACCAACATCAGGACTAAAAGTCGCAGGACTACAAACCACTGCAGAGGAAAACACAGGGAGTAATTATAATTTAGAGGTATTTTATGCCTCTACCACTTGGAGGTATTTCATGCCAACAATATAAATCTGCCTTTAATATCACACCATTTCAGTACCTATATTATACCAAGTAATATTCAGCTCATTTAAGTTGTGGAAGATTATTTACGAGTTTCAAACTTGATAATTTGATGATCTTAATAGGAGAAAGGGAGAATCCTATTTTTTCTTTTACTATCAGCATTTTACAGTATCTTCCGCAGTGCCCCATTTATGAGTTCCTATTTCTAGTTTTCTAGTTCCTATTTCCTGGTTCTCTGCTTTCTAGGTAGGACAATTATGTTTTCCTTCATTGTACAGTAGGTTAAGACAGAACATTATAGAAATGTTTATAATACAAGAGAGTACATAGAAGAATTAATATACATTAAAATCGCTATATTTAGAAATGTGGGCTTTGGCTGGGCGCAGTGACTCATGCCTATAATCCTAGAACTTTGGGAGGCCAAGGCGGGCAGATTGCTTGAGCTCAGGAATTCAAGACCAGTTGGGGCAACAGGGTGAAACTCTGTCTCTACTAAAAATACAAAAGTGTTTATGCACACCTGTAATCCCGGCTACTCGGGAAGCTGAGGTTGAAGGATGGCTTGAGCCTGGGAGGCAGAGTTGCCCTAAGCTGTGAGCCTGGGAGGCAGAGTTGCCGTAAGCTGAGACTGCGCCACACTGCACTGCAGCGTGGGTGACAGAGCCAGACTCCGTCTCAAAAAAAAAAAAAAAAAAAAGGGCCAAGCATGGTAGCCCACACCTGTAATCCCAGCACTTTGGGAAGCCAAGGCAGACGGATGATTTGAGGTCAGGAGTTCAATCGAGACCAGCCTGGCCAACATGGTGAAACTCTGTCCCTACTTTTTACAAAAATTAGCCAGCTGTGGTAGCTACTGGGGAGGCTGAGGCAGAAGAATCACTTGAACCGAGAGACGGAGGTTGTGGTGAGCTGAGATCGTGCCACTGCACTCCAGCCTGGGTGAGAGAGTGAGACTCTATCTCAAAAAAAAAAAAAAAAAAAAAAAAATAACAAAATTGGGGCTTTGAATTTTTACTTCCCTTTAGCTAAATATATATATATATATATGTATATATATTTTTTTTTGGTAAGAGAATCACTGTAAAGATTCTATTCAGTTATGCCAAGTGAATTACTTATATATATTCTTCTGACTCTATAACCTAAATATTTAGATATTTATATTTTATAGTTACCACAACAGCTAGCGCAATTACTGTGTAGACCGTCATCTTTTCCAAAGCCTGGTCGACAGCTATCCAGACGTACTACTTGCAAACTGTGGTCCACAAAATGCATTGCTGGTAGAGTTTTATTAAAGTTATGGTAGAAAATATATGCTTGGCTCCAAAAAAATTCTTCTATTCGATTTCTTGCCTAAGGTTGAAAAATACCAGAGAAAGGTACAATTATTAAACCATGAGCCAAATTTATCCTCCAGTATCATAGGCAATAATGTACTATAAGCATGCCATACTTTACATAAATTCCTGAAAAGGTATGTGTTAACACCAAAATTAGTCTAGCCTTGACCTTATCAGCTGTTGTTAATTAATATGTGCAATGGTTAAAAAAAATTGGCTGGGCGCAGTGTCTCACACCTGTAAACCCAGCACTTTGGGAGACCAAGGCGGGCAGATCAAGAGATCAAGAGATCGAGACCATCCTGGCCAACACGGTGAAACCCCGTCTCTATTAAAAATTCAAAAATTAGCTGGGTGTGGTGTGATGTGCCTGTAGTCCCAGCTACTCAGGAGGCTGAGGCAGGAGAATCCCTTGAACCCAGGAGGCAGAGGTTGCAGTGAGCCGAGATGGCACCACTGCACTCCAGCCTGGCAACAGAGTGAGATTCTGTCTCAAAAAAAACCAAAATAAATAAAAATAAAAATTAAAATTAAGATTAGGCTGGGCGCGGTGGCTCATGCCTGTGATCTTAGCACTTTGGGAGGCAGAGGTGGGCGAATCACTTGAGGCCACGAGTTTGAGACCAGCCTGGCCAACATGGTGAAACCTCGTCTCTACTAAAAAGTACAAAACTTAGCCAGGTGTAGTGGCAGGCACCTGTAATCCCAGCTACTCGGGAAGCTGAGGCACAAGAATCACTTGAATCCAGAGGCAGAGGCTGCAGTGAGCCGAGACTGCGCCACTGCACTGCAGCCTGGGTGACAGAATGAGACTCCATCTCAAAAACGAAACAAAACAAAATGAAAAGAAAAATTAAGACTAAAAAACTTGTTTTGAATTATTTGCAATGTCTATCCCATATGTAGATAATTGGGGGTTCATTATATCTAATTTCCATGATCATCAAAGAAAAAGAGCCAAGCAAAACGGAAAGTAAGACTTTTCTTGGCCGGGTGTGGTGGCTTACACCTGTGATTCCAGCACTTCGGGAGGCTGAGGTGGGCAGATCACTTGAGGTCAGGAGTGAGACCAGCCTAGCCAACATGGTGAAACCCCGTCTCTGATAAAAGTACAAAAAATTAGCTGGGTGTGGTGGTGCGCACCTTTACTCCCAGCTACTTGGGAGGCTGAGGCAGGAGAATTGCTTGAACCTGGGAGATGGAGCTTGCAGTGAGCTGAGATGGCCGCCACTGCACTCCAGCCTGGGCAACAGAGCAAGACTGTGTCTCAAAAAAAAAAAAAAGAAAAAAAGACTTTTCTTTAATTAGCATTATAGACTGATGTAAATTTTGGGTTTTGAGCACAGAATTTAATAATAACTAATTTTAACTAAGTACTTCTCATAAGCCATGCACAGTATCAATTAAGGGTATGAGCTCAGGAACTAGACCAGAGAGTGAAGGGATTTTTAAGACTATGTCCTTAGCCTCTGAGGATGGTAGAGGGGAGAGCAACTATTATGACCAATGTAGATATAATTTTGGAAGCACTATTGGCTTAACGTAGGGTGACATGTTTGTGAAGTTGTTCTTTAAGTTACTATTTAATCATCACTTGGGGAACAAAGACCTATCCTTCTGTAATAGATAAAATACATAATAGTAACCTTGGGAACTATCTAATATTACAGATGTGCTACTCCAGAATAACACATCTTGATACTCCAGCTCTCTTTTGATAAAGAAAAAAAAAAATCACATCTTGAAATAACTAAGAATCTCATAACCTCAGTTTAAAAAACTGAAACCAAAAATCGATACTTGAAAAATCAATATTATTAATACTTCATATTTGTTTTTTTAAAAATAATTTATTTCCTCCTTAGAAATGTTTTTATTATTGATAAATATTCACAACATGGAGAAATAGGTTTTTAAAGAAATGTTTCAATATAACAAAGTATTTACAAAAATTTTTTAAATAGCTTTATTGATTTTCAAATACTCTTCCTTGGCTGAGGCAGGAAGATCACTTGAGCCCAGGAGTTTGAGTCTGCAGTGAGCTATGGTCGCACCACTGCACTCCAGCCTGGGTGACACCCTGTCTCTAAAAAAAGAAAAAGACAAATACTTCTTCCTTACCATGAAATTCTCACCTGGAGGATATTACGATTAGTGATATCTTCACAGTCAACAGATCCATTGCAAGCACCTTTCCACCCTGGTGCAAAGGGATTAACTGAAGAGAAAAAACCAATAGATTCACAAAGGGATTCTGAAAAGTTCCAAACATTTCAATAAAGGTCCAAGTGCTGCATTCCTTGTGCATGCAGGCATGTGTTTAGTCCAGCTATCTAATCCTAGTAATAAAACAAGGTGCACAATTTGAATAATTTATACTTGATGGTTTCACTCCATCTGGGGGCTAATGTAAGTAACTACAAGGCTTTAAAATGAATAGAAATAAATTTGATTTGGTTATTCACTTTTACTAAGTTTTCAAAAATACAAGTTAAAATTCTATAAGAAGTTATAAGTGAAATATTAGCTGCATAAAGGCTGTATTAATAAAATATTGATTTTAAAGAAGCAACAATATGTCATTTGAAAGTAATTAGTGTGTTAAGTTTTAAAACCATCAACAGGCTAAGGTCAACTACATACTTTAGTGCTTAACAAACATTTAAGACCTATTACTTTTAAAATACCTTATATTAACATGGTAATTAATTTTGCAATCTATTGTGGTTCAGGACTAAATTCAAAATTAAAGAAATTTTAAAAATTTTACCTTGAAATGCTATAAATAGCTCATGTATGAGGCCATGTTCTGGAATTTCAACAGAATGGCATTTATATGATGGCTCTATGACATGGCATGACAAATCAGATATTAGATTATCCAAGATTTTCTTCAGCATTCTAAAGAACGCATCATTGTATCTCCCTATGCAAGACTTTGTGGTAAAACGCACAGCCATCTGATATGAATAATCAGGTTCCCGATAGGCTTTAAAAACAGAAAGATGAGAGTAAAAGCAATGGTGCCTAGCATTAATTTCCTCTACCAAACAATTTTCAAATACCATGTAATACTCAATCCCATCAATCTTGCAATCAGCATAGAAACTTATCTAATAACATGTTTTATCAGTTAGTCCTCACAAAAATACACAAAACTGTTAACTTTAATGAAAAATGTTGTTTTCATCTGATATATTATCTACTTGGTACATCAAGAGAAATGGCTTCTGTGGGTTGGCTGTATAGATAACAGTATCGAGAAAAAGAAAGACTTTTTGGGGAGGGCCTTAATTCACAGAAATTATTATTGCTGTCAGCACAGCCCAGTGAAAGGATCATTAACTTGCTTTTATAGAATTAAAGATCAGTTTTAAAATTATCTGCTAAATTGTGATAAAGTAGATGTGCTTGCATATCTAGACAGAGGCAAGTAGGGAGTTGAAAGAAGATTATTTAGGATAAACTATCTTGATGTCAGCTTAGGAGTTTGCTTAGTCAAATACATCCCAAAATATTTTGTAAGTCATAATTGGTGACAGTCACCTATTACAGACTCTTTTTCATTAAATGAAGAAACCATACACTTAATTATGATCCGAACTAAATGTACAAGTTAAAAGGTGCCTAAATTCTTACCAAAGACCATAAAGTCATATCTCTTTTTGACTGTCTTTTCTTCTTGGGTTTCTGCTTTAACAATCTTATAAGAAAGAGTACATGTGTAAAGTCCAGACAAAGGCTCCAAAAAATCTTTCACCATCAGCTGTCCAGTTTTAGTTATATTTATTCTATTATTTCCTAAACAGAATAGTAAATTACTTATTTAGCATACAACATATCAAGCATTATTTAGTACACTTGGAGTTACAAATAGATACAAAATTTTTAAAAATTAATGAACTATCTCAACTTTAAGAATCCCACAAAATCTTAATTCTGTCCTATTACTCTATGGAAGACTACATGAGATAAGTACACTTTTGAAATACATTTTGGTTTTCTTTGTTTCTTGGCATCTAGTTTCAATTGGCTCATACCAGTAATTCAGAAACAGAGATTACATTGCTCTGTAGTACTATACAATTTCTTCAGACAAGACAGAAACTAATTAATAATATTTATGTTCCAAGGCACTCTTAACATCATGAAAAATTATATATTAGATATTTCATCTCCTATTACTGGTGCTACAATGATAAATTTTAGGTTTCATAAAGACCTTAGAATTAATACAGCTCTGAGAAGTAGGGCACAAAAATTACCGCTTCAGTTTTTGCATAAGGAGAAAATAAGGAAGTGGCCAAAATATAACATGATTTTTCTAAGTAGGGAGCAAGAGAAACTGCCATTAAAATTAAATTTCAATTTGTTCTTTCCAATAAGCAATAGTGATTTTCTAAAAATATGTTCACATCATTTAAAAAGTACATATTAAAATCAAATTTACCTGTTAACGTCTTTTCATTAGGCCCAATCCATAAGTAGGTGGGGTCCACTATTTCTTTTTTAGAAAGCTTAAAATCCATACAGATAAGGACTGGACTATTTTGATGTAACTTTACATATATTTTTTCTGTGATGAAATAAAATAATGTATAACTACATTATATAGCAAAATTAAATTAAGAAATATACTCCTACCACTTTGTCCTGAAGACACAAATTAGTTCTTGCTGGATTTCACTATTTTAAAAATCAATATATAACATTTAGAACGCTAGTCTGAAGTCCTTTTTGCTTCTCATAGTAATTTTTTTAAAACTCTACACTATTAGTCATGAGTCATGACATTTTTCCATATTACAGTTTTGTTTATAAAAATATGCATTATACATTTAAAGTTCATTTTAATGTACAGATTTAGAACTCACTCAAATCATAATTTTTTGGAGGGTTGGTGGAAGCAATTCAAAGTTCAGAAAAGGCCTGGGCACAGTAGCTCATGCCTGTAATCCCAGCATTTTGGAAGGCCAAGGCAGTGGATTGCTTGAGTCCAGGAGTTTGAGACCAGCCTGAGGAAAATGGCAAAACCCCATATCTACTAAAAATACAAAATTTAGCTTGGCGTGGTGATGCAGACCTATAATCCCAGCTACGCGGGAGGCTGATGGAGGAGACTCACTTGAACCCGGGAGGCGGAGGCTGCAGTGAGCCAAGACTGCACCACTGCACTCCCGCCTGGGCAACAGAGCGAGACTCCCTCTCAAAAAAAGTTCAGAAAAAGACTTCAGCAACACTATTTTAAATGATCAGCTGGGAGTGGTGGCTCACGCCTGTAATCCCAGCACTTTGGGAGGATCACCTAGGTCAGGAGTTCAAGACCAGCTTGGCCAACATGGTGAAACCCCGTCTCTACTAAAAATACACAAAAATTTGCTGGGCATGGTGGTGGGCGCCTGTAATCCCAATCCCAGCTACTTGGGAGGTTGAGGCAGTAGAATTGCTTGAATCCAGGAGGCGAGGTTGCAGTGAGCCGAGATCACACCACTGCACTCCAGCCTGGGTGATGGAGAGAGACCCTGTCTTAAAAAAAAAAAAAAA
>NC_045449.1:48675495-48730118 GCF_002776525.5 Piliocolobus tephrosceles | reverse complement strand
ACACACATATGTGTGTGTGTGTGTGTGTGTATATGTATATGTATATGTATATATATGTATATATACACACACACACACACATATACACACACATATATATATGCTGGGTGCTGTGGCTCATGCCTGTAATCCCAGCATTTCGGGAGGCTGAGGCGTGCGGATCACCTGAGGTCAGAAGTTCGATACCAGCCTGACCAACATGGTGAAACCCCATCTCTAACTGCAGATTTTCTCCATTAGCAACAATAATTAAGCCTATCTGGGGCATATAGGAAGATGTGCGATTACTCCTTGTTTCTGGTTGGGTGGACAGAACGATGGTATGCTTGGAATCACTGCAACCCAGAAAGATATTAATTTTAAAGCCTACTGAATGCCAGGCTCTGAGCACATGAAGACAACGTCCTACAGTTTGGTTGGGGGTCGGGGAGAGAACCCAAACATACAAGGAGTCTAAACATGACACGTGCTATCAACTGGCTCAATTTATCTAAAATTAGCTATGTAATTAATTTTCCTCGGGTAAGTTTCACTGCAGAGATAGAGGACATTTGAGCTGAGCCCTGAAGGATGCGTGTGAGTTTTCCAGTTAATACGGGGAAGATTAAAGATATTCCAAACAGAAGGCCTTGGAAATCACGCCTCTGCGTGGGTTTCCCGCGTTGCAAAGCAGCAGAGACAGCTGGAAGTGAGATGGCATCAGAGAAAGAGATCTGGAATAAATCCCAGCCCCTTGCGAGCTGCAAGGCTTTAGAGCAAGGCGACACAATAGGGGTCGCTGTAAGGATGAAAAGATGCGACCGTCGTGAACTGCCAAGCAGATGCTTGGTATAATAGATGCTCAATAAAGGCTGACTCGTTCCCCTTCCCTCCAGGTAAGGGAAGCTCTTCCGGAAAGAGCTTCGCAGTTCCGGCCCCTCCAATGGGCCCGCGTGTGTAGAGGTCCTTATTACCTGGCTGTCCTGTCTTGCCATAAAGGAAGCCCTTCGCATTGAATAAGGTAGATCGCGGGCATCGGACTGCGGAGGAAAGAAACCACTGACTTTTACTTAGAAGAGGAGAGGGGTTCAGAGTCGGGCAGGGCAGGGCAGGGCAGGGCAAGGCGAAGGAGGCAGGACCGGGAAGCTCGGGCAGAGGGAGAGGACTGGGCACCGGGCGGAGGGAGCCCCACCTCCTGTGAGGCACCAGAGCACCGCGGAGAGTAGGACCCACGTTCGCATCACAGTTCAGGGGCTGGCGTAGCAGGAGGCGTCGAGGGACAGACCCCTTCCTACCTCAGCCCCGGCCCAACACCTCTGCACCTCCCCACCTCCTCCACAGTCCGGAGCAGAACGCCGGGGTCGCCTCCCCTACCCGTCTGTCGCCACCGCGGGAGCGGACGCGCAGGAGAGCGCGTGCGTGCTTCGATTCTCGCGCGCTGGGGCTGGGCGATCGCGAGGGAGGCGAGGCGAACGCCAGCTCCCCTCGCGCCCACAGAGCAGCAGGCACGCGAACTCTTCGCGCCTCGCTTCCGGCGCCATTTTCTCGCGCTCCTGCCCCCTTGTTCTCTGAGTGGAGCGAAAGGGAGGAAGAGAGTAAAGGAAAAGAAGCCACAGCGTCGCGTTCCGGGGATTCCCCAGTCTAGGGGCTGAAGGGATCAAGGAGAGAACACCGCGAGTCACAAGGACCGTGGTGGGGTAGGGCGGCTAGGGGATGCGATGAGGAATCCCCTAGGAAGGGGACCTGAGGAAGGCAGAGACTTGTGACAATTTCCCCCTCACGTGAAGCAGAGAGGCCCGTGTGGGGATTTCCTACGCCTCTCTTCTCATGAACACTGAAACTGTGTGTCCAATCTCTTTCAAACTGACACGCGATTTTTACCTAATTGCATTCTTTACCCGCAAGACCAAGACCCAGAGGAGCCACTGCTGAGCCAAGAAGGCGCCTCTGGGCCTTCCCACTCAAGAGGAACGTTGAATCTTCATTTTCACTTCAAGTATGAGGCGATGTGAGAGAGCTCCCCCAGTGCAAACGCATCTAGGTTGATGAAGTGACCTTGCTTTAAAAATGGGCCCAGTTGTAAGGCAAGAGCCAGATTGGCTTTTTCTGTAGGGATGAATGATTAGTCAAGATCAGGGAGCTCCGAAGGGGATCATGCCCTCGTCTTTGATGGTTCCTTCTTGGCTACTAGTTTGGTGACCCGAAAGGCCCTGTGTGTTGTCTGTTTCTTAGCAGCGGGACACCACCCTCAGTAGTGGTTTTGAGTAGGCTGGTTAGTAGAGAGAGCCCAAGGTTCAGACAGGGTGCAGAATGGTTATTTTGGGTGAGATCAAGAGTTTTCGGTTTTATTTCCTTTGAGCCGAGTCAGTACTTGGACTATCTCATATGGTCCAGGAGCAACCTTTGTCAGTAATTTCATTTTTAGTCACTGTTAATTTTATCTATATAGCATAAGCCATGAAATGTGACTCAGTGAGTCAGATCCACCCATTGTCAGTTACCATGTCTGGATTCATGGTCTGGTCTCAACTGCTCGCTTCTTAAGGTGATGATAATGAAGATAGATGTAGGCATTATCTTGACTCCCTACAAGTTTGTCATTCCAGTTTTTGTCAAAGTATAAATCCACAGTGTGTTTTATTGGCTTCTCGGTTTTTTGTAAGTAATTGATCCTTGTAAATCCTATGTGATAAACTAAATCCTATGAGAGGAGACTTAACCAAATGAGTAATAGTTGTCTGTCAGAAGTACCCATCCACTCTTTTTATATAAACTTTTTGTTTTAGAAGAGTTTTATATTTACAGAAAAATTGCAAAAACAGTGCAGGGAGTTTTTACATACTCCCTCCCGATTTTCCCTATTACTGACATCTTACATTGGTATGGTACATTTCTTACAATTAATGAACCAATATTGATACATTACTATTAACTGAAGTCCAAACTTTATTCACATTTCCTTACTTTTTTATTCAATGTCCTCTCCACCCCGTTTCTTTTTGTTTGTTTTTGCTCCAGGATCTCATGCGGGATCCCACATTACCTATAGTCATTGTATCTCCTTAGATTCCCCTTGGCTGGGTCAGACTTCTCTTGTTTTTGAAGGTCTTGACCTGGCTTTAACTGATGAGGTATTTTGTAGAATGCCTCTCTAATGGAATTTTGTCTTTCTCCATATTAGACTGGAATTATGGGTTCTTAGGATGAAGATTACAGAGATAAAATGACATTCTCATCACATCGTATCAAGGAGACATACTATCAACATGCCTTATCACTTGATGTTAACCTTGGTCTGCTGGCTGAGGTACTGTTTGTTAGGTTTCTCCACTGTCAGCTTATTCCCCCGCTTTCATACTATACTCTTCGGAAGGAAGTCACTTTGTGCACCCACACTTAAACAGTGGGGATTTATGCTGCAACTCCTTGAAGATGGAGTAGCTACATAAATTATTTTACCAATCCACTTTCAATCCCCTTAGGTATCACTCTTGGGAGTCTGAAGTACTCAGTATTGAACTATTTACAGAGTACTAACACATTCTACTTTCAAATATACAGAGAACATTGTAATGGAAAATCATAAAGTTTCCTTACAACTTTTTTTTTTTTTTTTTTTTTTTGAGATGAAGTCTCACTCTGTCGCCCAGGCTGGAGTGCAGTGGCATGATCTTGGCTCCCTGCAACCTTCGCTTGCAGGGTTCAAGCGATTCTCCTGCCTCAGCCTCCTGAGTAGCTGGGATTACAGGCGTGTGCCACCACAGCCAGCTAATTTTTGTGTTTTTAGTAGAGACAGTATTTCGCCATGTTGGCCAGGCTGGTCTCGAACTCCTGACCTCGTGATCCACCTGCCTTGGCCTCCCAAAGTGCTGGGATTATAGGTGTGAGCCACCGCGCCTGGCCTACAGCTTTTTAATAACCAAATAAGTTTTCATCCTCATACCATCCTTGTGAAATTTTACAGTTCCTCTTCTGCTACTTTTGATGTGCTATTTTTGCTTCTAGAAACTAACAAACAACAAATTTCCCCTTTCAGTACTAAAATTAGACCTAGTGTTTAGAGTATTTCTCCAAAATTGATATCCTGCAGAACTCCCAACTCGTGCAGTTATAGAGATGCTACTGTGGTGCTTAAAGCCAATGTAGTTTTTCACCCACTTAAATATATTTGTATATACAGACATCACATAGACTGCCTATACCAATGACGTACTATTGTTTAAAACTACAATTCATAAAATTACAGCATGTATACTTTAACTTGTAAGTGTGGGTTTCTTCTGATATGGTCAGCTGATGCACAAATCCCCAACCTTAAGTCTCAAATATATTTGTATACACTCATAATTTTCTAATAGCAGTGATGGTGGCCTTTTGAGACTCATTCGTATATTGTCCAACACTCTGGGCATCTTTAGAAGGGCTCACCTGAACAATGTCACTTAAACCTCAATGTGAAGAAAAGTTCTGCTTTGAAAAACAGTTTTGTGGTCACTTCCCCTTTCCTCTCTCTGCAGTTAAATGTGTGCTTTACCTCTGGACAGTAGGGAGGATGTTGGGAGCAGATGTTGACTGATACATATCTGTATACTAACATCTTTAAGTTAATTTTACTATCTTACTGCCCTACCTTCAACCCTTAGCTCTACTTTCTTTGATTAATTTTCTGGTACAGCCTATACGTATTTTTGTAAGGTGTCTATTTGGAAGAAGGCAGGCTGGGAGAAAATCAACACACTCTATAAAACACTCACTCTATTTATATAGAGTGGGTAGTGTGAGTCGTGGCAAATGAACCAAGCAGTTCCCAGAGGGAAAACAAAAGTGAGATAATTGCTTCCAAAAATTAAAAAGTTGAGTTGATAAAAGTGCCAAAATCCAACTGTCTTTCTGAAAACTTGGATCAAAAACTTTTACCATGTGAAATGAAAAAGTGAGGAAGGAAAAAAAAATAATTTGAAAGAAGGGAGTTCTCACTGATACTTTCCACGGCTGTTATCACCGAATCTAGACAAAAAGTTCCAGATCTCCCTCAATTTAAGATAAATTTAAGTCTTTGAACTTGAGCTTGCCAAGAAAGCAAGGCTGACCCCCCACCCTCCGTGTGATATTACTTTTCTCATCCATTATCCTTCTAAAATAGACATTTTGAGACAATTTAGTGATGCGCCATTTCCATCCTGTCAGGGTTCCTTGGGTTTGACATTCAAAAGGGGGCTGGAGGTGCGGAACCCGCCGCACTCCGCGGCCAGCGTCCTTTAAAGCAGCCGCCAGCCAGCGCCGCTGTAACCCCGCGCACCGGCAGGTCGCCGGCTCCTGCCCCTTTCAATCTGCGCCGACGCAGCGGCCGGATCCCGGGGACTCCCCGCGCCGGGAATCTCCCGCCAGCTGCGCGCTGAGTCCAGGCGACGGCAGGAGCACGTGGAGAGGCCGGGTAGCCACAGCGGCAGCTCCAGCCGGGCCGGCAGCGACATGGAAGGTGAGCCTCCAGCCCGCTTCTTTTCTCCGGGGTCTTTGAGAAGCTTGGCCTGTGCACAGCAGAAAGAGTTTCTTATGAATCTCGGTTTTGCTTCTATTTATTTCTTTTGTCAAAAGTAAATATGAGGTATTTCAGAGGACAAAGCGCGTCGGTTCTCTTACGTCTCTCACTTGTCCTTCCCCCGCCCTTTGGAAAGTGATAACTTCTTTGCAATTTTATTTCTAAAGGGTTGTCAGACATGGGGGGTCTACCCTACATCTGCAGAGGAAGAGCACTTAAGGGGTGTCCCTGAAACGCCTGCAAATCTGGGGGTGGAATAACTAACACTTTTGGATATTTTTTCCTTCATGGCCTCAGTGTTCATTGGAATTAGGCTAATCTGAGTAACTTGTTTTCTTACAAGGGTAAATGGTGTCATATAGGAAAGGTACATTTTAAAGCGGTTGGCTTTAAAATTCCCTTGGAATTCGATCTTCTAATGAGTCTTCTTTACCCAACGCAAAAAGCAGGTTCACTTTAGGAGTTTCATATTAAATAATTTTGAAAGTCGTACCGCTATCCTCGCTTCTCATTTTTCATTCTGTACTTCCTTGGGATACCTAAAATTTCACACTGCTACTGTAAACTCTTCAATGGTCTTTTCAACTAGTGTTTCTAAAACCTTGAAAATGGCAAATGCATCTCAACTTGGGGGGATGGTGGGATTATGAAATTCAGAATTTCATTCTGTTAAAAATGAGATATTGACACCTAACTAAAATGTTACTTTGATAAATGTGAAGATTGTGAATATTTTCTTCGTAATAATGGGAGGATCTCTAATTAACAATGAACTGATCTTTGGCAGCTTTATTTCTAGAGTATATTAAGTTATTAAAATATCAAAAACTTTATGCTCTTAATTTTTTAAATTAGGGGTCGAAAACTAAAAATTTTGCATTTTTAACATTTAAATAATGGTCTATTGAAGTGTAATTTTTAACAAAGGTTTTATTGGCCAATAACAAGGAAAAAAAGTTGGGCTGTTGTATACTATGGGAAAAATAATTTTTAAAAAGCTCTTATGCTTTAATTATTACAAATGATTAATTTGTTTTTATGAAATTATAAATCAGTACTCCGACACTATTTTTCCTAGCCTTAACCATACCACATATCAAGGATAATGTACAGAATCGTGTAAATCCATAGAAACTGGAATATTTCTCTATAAATGTTAATACTTCCAAATTCATTTATTTAATGTGAAATAAAGAAACTAATCTTATTATATAGAATAAATAAAGAAACATATCTTAGGTTATTGGTGTACTAACATAGATATTTAATAAGCCTGGATGAAGACTCGCTTAGGAAGAAAAGAATGAAAACTTGTGTAGAATTTAATTTAGAATGTGTAGACTATAAATGGAAAGAGAATATAGATCAATAATTTTTAAAAGTTGTGTTTACATGCTTAGATTAAATTTATAGGTCCATGGAGATAGTATAGATTATGCTTAATGCAAAAACTTTAACATTTAAATTTTAAAAAGAGGTTAATTATGTGAATTTGGCTATTTTAATGTCAGGTCCTTGAGGATAGAGTGTTTGATGTGGTAAAATATCTAGTTCATTATGGCTACCCAAAATTGACTAATGTGGCCCATGTTTTTGATATTTAAAATATTTTTTATATCATCTTGTGGTTTTGATTTCAGTCTAGAATAGAGATTTGGTCTGTAGTGTATACCTCTCTTGGCAATGTAAGAAAGTAGAATACTTCATGGAATACTTTTATTTTCTGCCCAATTTGGGGGTTACATTGATTCATAACGGTTTATTTTACAATGCAATACTGAATATAATTCATTCAGCATATAAAGTCATTTAGCAAATTCATTTATCTTTTAATTAATGTATTGAGACTTTCTATGTATGAAGATGTCAGATGAATAAACTTTTGAAATAGAAATCTTGTAGAAATGAAGATTTAATGCATATACTAAATCAGAAGCTATAGCTTTTTAATTTTCTCACAATCTGTGATCTTAAATATTTTCTACCCAAAGGCTCTTTATGAATCACTAAATTTTGTTATTTGTACTATAACATCTCTTCTGTCTGTTATGGTCAGGAAATGAGGTGGTTCACAAACATGAATTTCACAGGTAATGGCAGACTTCTTATTTAATGTAAACCATTTTTATTTTTAACAATATTGAGTAAAAATTTTTCTAAGTATATTTATTACACAGCCCCCTGCTTTATAAGCAAGGTACACAAGAGATAAGTTTATCTCCGCAACTCTGAGTTACTGTTCTGACCATCAGATCATGTATTATTCCATAATATATTCTCACAGGGATTTTGAGCGATGTAAAGCTGAATGCCCCTACACCAAATATACCCAGAATATTGTACAATTTTTGTCTCCTTCTTGATATTAGCTTATATTTCTTACCACATAGATTGTTTGGTAGTAGTTTTTTGTTTCAGGTACCTTTCCATGTTCTGGATGGCTGAGATTAACGGAGATAAAGCCTGTAGTTGATGGAATCTGTTTGTCCTCAGTTGTGAGCCTATGGAGGATGAAATACAAAGGTTTTAAGAAACAAAAGCCACAGAAAGGCCATGGCGTCCTGGTAGAATATATTTTTTCAAAATTCCTGTTTGTGCTTCCTATAATCCAGTATGCTATTTCACGCTTCCATGTCTTTACTATTATGTTCACCCATTCTCTACTTGGTTATGCCTGCTCATCTTTCAAGACTGTTCAGGCATCATCGCCATGAAGGCTCTACGATGACCTTCTTCTGATGACCTCCTCCTAGTGCCTTTTGGTGATCACCCCTACCCACTCTCTCATGTTCCTTCACCTTGGCTAAAGGCCTCTCCTTTCTGTGTATATTTCTACCACATTGTGTTGAAATTATTTATTGATTTAGGTGTTTATTGCGCCTCTTGTCTTTAACCTTCTGGAGAGCAGAGACTGTGTCTTGTTTTTGTACACTGAGTGCCAAGGACAGTTTCCGGTTCATAGAAGGCCCTCAGAATTTGTTGTATTCAATTAAAATAGTGCTGAAAAAGTACTTTTTATTATGTTTATTGTGATGCATTTTATTTAAATAAATTTTTAAAGTAGGAGATTGGGGCTAGTAATTATTTGATAAAACTCAGTAGTTTTTTTTAACACTTAAGCTGTATAATTGAAAAAGAAAGCTTGGAAAACAAAAATGTTGTTGGATATTTTTTGCTACACTGTCACTTAAAGCCAATTTTAACAAAATTAGATTTAGGGGGTACATATGCAGGTTTCTTACATAAGTATATTATGTGATGCTGAGGTTTGGGCTTCTATTGATCCTGTCACCCAAATAACGACCATAGTATCCTATAGCTAGTTTTTCAACCCTTGCCCTCCTCCCACCCTTCCCCATTTTGGGGTCCCCAGTGTCTAATTTGGGGGTCACATTAACTCATAACCGTCCATGTGTACCCAGTGTTTAGCTCCCACTCGTGAGAACATGCGGTACTTGGTTTTCTCTTTCTGTGTTAATTCACTAAGAATAATGGCCTCCAGCTGCATCCATGTTGTTGCAAACGATATGATTTCATTCTTTTTTGTGTAAAGTCAGATTTTAACTGTTAAATTTACATAAGCAGATATCAGGATCACAATTAGTCTATTAAAATATCCTTTGAGGCTGGGCACGGTGTCTCAAGCCTGTAATCCCAGCACTTTGGGAGGCCGAGACGGGTGGATCACGAGGTCAGGAGATCGAGACCATCCTGGCTAACACGATGAAACCCCGTCTCTACTAAAAGATACAAAAAACTAGCCGGGCGTGGTGGTGGGCGCCTGTAGTCCCAGCTACTCGGGAGGCTGAGGCAGGAGAATGGCGTAAACCCGGGAGGCGGAGCTTGCAGTGAGCTGAGATCCGGCCACTGCACTCCAGCCCGGGCGACAGAGCGAGACTCTGTCTCAAAAAAAAAAAAAGAAAAATCATAAGGATGACACCAAGGCCTTTTGGATCACTAAAAAAAGATTCAATAATGATACAATACTTATAATTCATTTATAATATATGTAGATTGAAAAGTAATCTGTGTATAACTTTATTAATTAATATTACTGTATAACTCATCAAAATACTTTTATTCCTAGTGATTCTGAATGGGATTATTTTTTCAGCCTAATTGAAATCTGGTTTTTGCATCCAAAAGTAAAGGTTTTTTTTTTTTTTAATTAATAAGTTATTTAAAAAATTTAAGGGCTGAGCACAGTGGCTCACACCTGTAATCCCAGAACTTTGGGAGGCCAAGGTGGGAGGATTTCTTGAGGCCAGGAATTTGAGACCAGCCTGGGCAACACGGTGAGGCCCTGTTTCATAAAAAATAATAATAAAATAAAAATAAATTGGCCTGGTGTGGTGGTGTGCACCTGTAGTCCCAGCTACTCGGGAGGCTGAGGTGGGAGGATGGCTTGACCTGGGAGTTTGAGGCTTAAGTTAGCTGTAATGACGCCACTGCACTCCAGCATGGGCAACAGAGTGAGAACCTGTCTCAACAACAACAAAAAATTTAAGTCCAAAGTGGTATAGAGTAAATGAAAATAATATGGAATTACTATATTATATTAGATACCAATACCATATGACAATATTATGTTAGATATGTGTCCAATCCAGGAAAGAGCTAAAAACTAGGTACTTGATGGTTGCAGGTGCCTGTAGTCCCAGTTACTCGGGAGACTGAGACAGGAGAATTGGTTGAACCCAGGAGGTGGAGTTGTGGTGAGCCAAGATCGCGCCACTGCACTCCAGCCTGGGCGACAGAGCGAGACTCCATCTCAAAAACAAACAAACAAAAAAAACAAAAAAAGCAAAAAAAAAAAAAAAACTAGGTGCTTGATAATGGATATGAAACAAAGTGCATTACGCTTTACTTATTGTCAGTACTTAAAATCAGCTTACTGCATGATTTTTTGTGACAGTGGAATTGGCAATATGTCACATTGTACTTAGTAGTATTCTTAGAGATGAAATTTTTGGCACATTAGGTTATTGTGGGTTTACAAAGGAAAGTTTTCTTTCTTTTTTCTTTAAATAGAGACAAAGTCTTGCTGTGTTACCCAGGCTGGTCTTGAACTCCTGAGCACAAAAGATTCTCCTGCCTTGGCCTCCCAAAGTGCTAGGATTACAGGGATAAGCCACCAATGCCCAGACAATGAAGGACACTTTTAAAATAAGAAATGGAAAACATTTTTTTTTTTTTTTTTTTTTTTGAGACGGAGTCTCGCTCTGTCACCCAGGCTGGAGTGCTGTGGCTGGATCTCAGCTCACTGCAAGCTCCGCCTCCCGGGTTCACGTCATTCTCCTGCCTCAGCCTCCCGGGTAGCTGGGACTACAGGCACCGCCACCTCGCCTGGCTAGTTTTTTGTAGTTTTTAGTAGAGACGGGGTTTCACCGTGTTAGCCAGGATGGTCTCGATCTCCTGACCTCGTGATCCACCCGTCTCGGCCTCCCAAAGTGCTGGGATTACAGGCTTGAGCCACCGCGCCCGGCCTGGAAAACATTTCAATACTGTCACTCGTGAAACAGTACAAAGCTATTATTTTTCTACTCTGAATTATCTAAGGATTATTCAACTAGGTTTCTTGTTTATTTTGTTGATTAATACACCTATAGCCCCTTCTAGACTGTTAATTTCCAAAGTTTAGGGGTCTCTCTCTCTTTTTTTTTTATTTTTTGAGATGGGGTCTGTCTACATTGCAAGCTGATCTCAAACTCCTGGGCTCAAGCAATCCTCCCACCTCATCCTCTTGAGTAGCTGGGACTAGAGACATGTGCCACCATGCGTAACTAGGAATCTTTTCATAACCGGTGGTAACTAGTACCCAACCCAGTCCCCAGCACATAGTAGGCCTGTAGTCATATTTGTTTAATAAATTAATGAATGAGTTGCCTGTGTGTTTGGTCACTTGACTCTTTACTTGCCCAGCTTTTTTTTTTTTTTCCTTTTTTTTCTTTTTTTTTGAGGCGGAGCCTCCCTCTGTCGCCCGGGCTGGAGTGCAGTGGCCGGATCTCAGCTCACTGCAAGCTCCGCCTCCCGGGTTTACGCCATTCTCCTGCCTCAGCCTCCCAAGTAGCTGGGACTATAGGCACCCTCCACCTCGCCCGGCTAGTTTTTGTATTTTTAGTAGAGACGGGGTTTCACTGTGTTAGCCAGGATGGTCTCGATTTCCTGACCTTGTGATCCGCCCGTCTCGGCCTCCCAAAGTGCTGGGATTACAGGCGTGAGCCACCGCGCCTGGCCTTGCCCAGCTTTTATAGTAAAAGGGAGGAAGGAAAATAGAGACATTCAAACTGGTGTATTTTGCTGGCTAATTTTTGAAGGTGCTGTTAAAGGTTTAGTAGAAGAGATTGAAGTATTGGCTAAATCCAATGGGTGAATACTGCCATTTTTCTAATCCACGCCCCTCAAAATACAATGCCTTCTAACTTTTAGCTTTATTTAATAATTTTGGTACATTTTTTATTTCAGTACCTATTTAAACAAGCACTGCAGTTTCCACAATAAACCATTTCTTCACAATAGATGTTTTGATTCTTAAACTTGTTGAACATAACTTCACTTAATTTGAATACTCTATCACAGCAACATCAGTTCATTTAAGAAGTACTGTCTATTAGAGAGACTATTGATTTACCAGAATGTTTGGCACATCAGAACAATTTCCTGTTTCCTAGAGGAGTCTGTGGATATGAGAAAAAGATCACTCTCACAAACCTATAACATTTTTATGGATATAGAATTACATCATAACTGATGGAAAATATTGTCCAGTATGAAAACTGGAAGTAACTAATTTTATTTATTTAACAACTAATCATTTTTGCTGTCATCTACCTCTATTTCTTAGTTAAGAAATCCCTTAACCTAGACTGCTAAGAATCACTAATAGTTGATTTATATGCTTGCATACAGTGTAGGCAGTTCCACAAGTGTGCTTCACGGGCCAACTTGATTTAAATTTCATTTGAATTTCACATACAATTCCAGACTTTAAAGTATTGAAGATGATCAGTGGATAAATTTATCCTCTGACCTCAGAATGAGATTTTTTTTTCCAAATATTAAAATTTTATAAATGTGATGAGTAAAATCATGGTGCTGCTGATCTTTTTTCTCCTGTGCATATTTTCTCATGTAAAATTATTATTATTATTATTATTATTATTATTATTATTTTGAGACAGAGTCTGGCTCTTGTTGCCCAGGCTGGAGTGCAGTGGTATGATCTCGGCTCCCTGCAACCTCCGCCTCCCAGGTTCAAGCAATTCTCTTGCCTCAGTCTCCTGAGTAGCTGGGATTACAGGTACCCGCTACCATGCCCGGCTAATTTTTGTACTTTTAGTAGAGACAGTATGTCACCATGATGGCCAGGCTGGTCTCGAACTCCTGATCTCAGATGATCCGCCCTTGGCATCCCAAAGTGTTGGGATTACAGGCGTGAGCCACCGTGCTGTAAGTTATTTAAGTAAGAATATTATTAACAGTTTGTGACCAGCCTGGCCAACATGGTGAAACCACAGTGAAATCTACTAAAAATACAAAAATTAGCCGGGTGTGGTGGCACGTGCCTGTAATCCCAGCTACTCAGGAGGCTGAGTCAGGAGAATTGCTTGAACCCGGGAAGCCTAGGTTGCAGTGAGTGGAGATTGAACCATTGCACTCCAGCCTGGGCGACACAGCCAGACTCTGTCTAAATAAATAAATAAATAAATAAATAAATAAATAAATAAATAAGAATATTACTAACTGTCTTATTCCCTGTACTTCATTAAGTGCTTGTAAAGGCTAAGGCTCAGGTGCTTGGGGCATGCTTCTGTCACAGTATAGTAATCAACTACTCACTAACAAGGACATGTAACATGTAACCTTACAAGCATTGAAAAGATTTATAATGTACATATACAATATACATTGTATATTATAATACATGTTACATCATCATTGTATACTATAAATCTTAAATGCTTATAATAAGGTTGGGGCACTTCTTGTTTTATTTTTACGTTCAGAATTAAATAAAATGAATGTTAAATATTTTTGCAATTCAACTTTGAAGCAAAGATTACTTATCATCCTTTCTCAAGTTTCTGGGAATAGTTTAATTAAAAACTGTTCTGAAATAATAAGGTGAAGCACTCCTGCCTCAGCCTCCTGAGTAGCTGGGATTACAGGCGTGTGCCAATACTGCCAGACTAATTTTTCAGATTTGAATTAGTAGGGCTAGGAGACCAGAATGCACAAACAAGTACATAGCTTCTAAGTGTGCCAAGCCAATAGCATAGTGTGCACTTCTCAATAAAAGGAATTTGGAGATTCTCAAAGGACTCTACAGATACCATTGCAAACATCAATGACCTAGCATGGATTTAGTTGCCCCAGACCTAAACAACTAGAACATGTTTACACATAATCCAACTGGGGAGGGAGATCCAATCTATATAATAGGACAAATAATGATTGAACAAGTCGATATTAGGAATTCATGTAGTGCTTATAGATTTTATAACTACTGTAACTCTACACGGTGATACTTGATGATTATATGATGACCTTGAGGTGTTTCACCATTAGTCTCACATTTCAACAAGAATTAAGATTAGACACAAAAACAAGACAAAAACTTCTTTTTTTGCAACAGAACATGTTTATACTAAAATCTTATGTGGGATCAGATGCAAGTGTAATGTTCCAAATGAGAGATTGGAGAAGGAGCAAGAGACCACTGCTAAGCCCATCTTCCTCTTGCCATAGATCAGCACCTGTGGCAGCCCTCTGCAACCCTGGATTCCATAAAACACATTTTGAAAATGACTGATTTAGACCGTCACATATTTTTCCTACTAGTAACCTTGTATCTAGACTTGCCTCTTTTAATCTCTTTTGAGGATTGCTGCCAGAATGATCTTCCTAAAATATAAAGTTATCCTCCTACTCAAACACCATTTAAACTATTTTTTAGTTGGACATTTAAGATACTCCACAACGTAGCTTCAGTACCTTTCCAGTGGTATCTTCTGTCCTCTAATGTGACTCTGGACTGCTTAGTATTCCCTGTTCAGGAATTGCTTTCCCTCACTCCCCATTTTGCTAATGCTGTTCTTCCAACTCAACAAGTTCAAAAACGAACTAATTTTCTCTCCATTACAAACCAACTTCTTCTGACTTCCCAGCACTGTGAATAGCACCACAATCATGCCAACTGAAATCCTCACTCATCCTTTATGGTCTATTCCAAATGCCGTATCCTTTAGGAAGCCATCCCTCATTCTAAGAAGAATCCTCCCTTTTCTGAAACATGGTGACATTTTGTGCTATCTAATGACTTCAAGGCTCTAACTCTGTTTTATGTTCAAACATGACGCATTTTTGCATGGTTTTAGTACACTCTAATTTGTCTAGGATTGCAATTACCATGTACATTGAGGAAGGATATGTTTGTTTAGTTTAGAGCTTAGCCTCTTTAACCATTTTATTATTGTTTTTTATTTAATACATGGTTTTATTTCCTTGTTTTTAAAATTTTATTTCCTTTTGTTTTTTTAAATTGATGCAGCATGCATCCTTCTGCATTTAGCTATTGCATTCATGGTGATTCTATAAATACGTCTATCTACCTTATTCTGTCTTCTGGAATAATTGTGCTGGTGCATTTGCATTTTGAGATAAAGAGTATTATTTACTCTCACTTATTCCACATTTATATTACAATTGGGACTTTGTTTTTTTGGTTGTTTTTTTTTTTGTTTGAGACGGAGTCTTGCTCTGTCACCCGGGCTGGAATGCTGTGACGTGATCTAGGCTCACTGCAATCTCTGCCTCTCCAGTTCAAGCGATTCTCCTGCCTTAGCCTCCTGAGTAGCTGGGATTACAGGCATGTGCCACCACGCCCGGCTAATTTGTATTTTTAGTAGAGACAGGGTTTCTCCATGTTGATCAGGCTAGCCTCGAACTCCTGACCTCAGGTGATCCACCTGCCTTGGCCTCCCAAAGTGCTGGAATTACAGGCGTGAGCCACTGCTCCTGGCCTGTTATTTTTTTTTTAATAAAAAAAATTTTGACCAGCATTGCTTACAGTTGAAATAGTAGCAGCAAAACCTGTCATCACTCTGATAGCATACATTGCATCAGTGGTAGGTCGTCTTCACATATGTACTTAACATATGCTTTTTATTGTTTAAAAGATTTTAAAAGATAGTTGAAGAATGACAGTTTTATAACATTTAATTTTGAGGAATCTTGTAATACAACATTTATTATACAATATAATTCAAAAGTCAGAAATCTTCATTCTTCATTCTAAAACTATTTATTGAATACCTGTTTTGTGCCACATATGCAAAATACTGGCAACACAGTGGTGAACAAGGCAGGCAAAGCTTTGGCCCTTACAGACCAAAGAACAAGTAATAACAATTGAAATAATTAAATTTATGCTAAGTGCTATGAAGGAAATAAAAAGAATGCTAATATGGAGAGTAATGGTAGGAGGCAGGCTCAGGAACCTCTCCTCTAAAGAAGAGGTCTGGCTAGTGATAGGAATTTGGCTTTGGCTGTCTTCTTCAGCAAATAGATGATAATAGATGATTTTTTTTTTTTTTTTTGTGAGATGGAGTCTCACTCTTGTCACCCAGGCTGGACAATCTTGGCTCACTGCAACCTCCGCCTCCGGGGTTCAAGCGATTCTCCTGCCTCAGCCTTCTGAGTAGCTGGGATTACAGGTGCACACCACCACGCCTGGCTAGTTTTTGTATTTTCAGTAGAGAACAGGGTTTCACCTTGATGGTCAGGTTGGTCTCGAACTCCTGACCTCTTGATCTGCCCGCCCCGGCCTCCCAAAGTGCTGGGGATTATGGGTGTGAGCCACCGCGCCCAGTCAATGATATTTAAAGCCAAGGGAATGAATGGGATCACCTAAACAGAGAATATATTGAAAGAAGTGCTCTCAGGATAGTGCCTGGAGACATACCTCATTTGGTCAGGTAGAGGAGAAGCCAGCAAAAGAGAAAGAGCAGCCAGTGAGACAGGAAGAAAACCATCAGAGTGTGGTGTAACGGAATTCAAGAAAGGAGAGTATTTCATGAAGGAGTGGGTGGTCAGCTATGTTGAATGTGGCTGAGAAATCAAGCAAGATAAGGACAAAGAGTGTGGTTGGTTTTGGCAACATAACACTTGCTAGTGACCTTGACAAAAGTGGTTTCTGTGGAGTGGTGGGGATGGAAACCAAATCGAAATGGTTAAAGTGGGAATGGGAATAGAGGAAGTAGAAACGTTGATTACAAACCATTTTTTGCAGAAGTTTAGCTATGAGGGTGAAGAAGAGAAATCAGTGGGATGTTGCTGGAGGGAAATGTGGATTAAGAGAGGTTTTTTGCTTGTTTTTGTTTTTCAAAGATAAGTGACATTTACACTATCTGTAGCTTAAGTTTATTGAAAGAAAAATACCAATATTGAAACATTTGAAATCCCAATTTGCAGGGAAGTTTGGGGAATTAGTGATCACTGAAAACATCTTCATATTTAGTTTATGCATGGCATGTAAATCAATTTGATTTTTAAGCTATATATGGAACCCATTCAGTGAGTGGTTGGTGTAGATGCAACTTATAAAAATTCTGTAGCAGAATCATGAGAAACTCTTGAAATTCAAAGTTTTTTCAAAAGCAAGAAGATACTGTTATAATTGCATTTCTTAGGTTTAGGATTTAGATACTTGGAGATGTGTCAGTGTTCAATGGATTTTCTTTAAATCAAGGAATAACATACAATTAAAGTGCACGTATCTTTTGTATATAGTTTGATTATTTTTCATCTATATACAACCTTGCAGATCAACATGTGGAACATTTGCATCATCTCAGAAGGTTTCCTTGTGTCCATTTATTGTTAATTTCTCCCTTTGCCCCAAATTAATCACCATTCAGGCTTCTATCCTCATAGATAGTTTTCCTGTTGTTGAATTTCATATAAATTAATTATATAGTATATGCTTTTCTGGGGTCTAGCTTCTTTTCCTCAATAGATTTTTGAGATCCATCTAAGTCATTGTATTTATTAGTAGTTCACTCTCTTTTATTATTGAGTAGTATGGATATATCACAATTTATACCTTCTGCTGTTGATGGTCAATTGATTGTTTCCAGTGTTTGGCTGTATTACAAACATTCTTTTGCATGTCTTTTGGTGGACATATATGTATTCATGTCTCTTGAATATATACCTAAGTGGCCAGGCACGGTGGCTCACGCCTGTAACTCCCCACTTTGGGAGACCGACGTGGGCAGATCACTTGAGTCCAGGAGTTCAACACCACCCTGAGCAACATGGTGAAATCCTGTCTCTACAAGAAAAAGTACAAAAATTAGCCAAGCCTAGTGGTGTGCGCCTGTAGTCCCAATACTGGGAGGTCAAGGCTGCAATGAGCCATGATCACACTACTCCAGCCTGAGTGACAGAGCAAGACTCTCTCTATATATAAATATATATATATATAAAACATATATATATAAAATATATATAAAATACACACACACACACACACACACACACACACACACACACACACCAGGACTACCATTTCTGGGTTCTAATGTAGGTGTATGTTTAGCTTTGATACATATTGCCAAAGAGTTTCCAAGTGGTTGGATCAGTTTACCCTCCCACTAGCAATGTCTGAGAGTTACACTTGTTCCACATCTTTTTGTTAACACTTGCTATTATCAGTCTTTTTAATTTTTGCCATTCTTATGGGTGTGTAGGGAGTGGTATTTCATTGTGGTTTTAATTTGCATTTTCCTGATGAGTAATTACATTGAATGTCTTTTCTTACATTTATCGGCCATTTGGATCCTCTTTCCTGAAGTATCTAAGGTCTTCTGGTCATTTAGGTTTTTTCTTTTCTTCTTTTTTTTCTGTCGCACTCTGTCGCCCAGGCCGGAGTTCAGTGGCGCAATCTTGATTTACTGCAGCCTTCACCTCCCAGCGATTCTCCTGCCTCAGCCTCCTGAGTAGCTGGGATTACAGGTGCCCACCACCACGCCTGGCTAATTTTTTATTTTAATAGAGATGGGGTTTCACCATGTTGGCCAGGCTGGTCTCAAACTCCTGACCTCAGGTGATCCGCCTGTCTTGGCCTCCCAAAGTGCTGGGATTAAAGGCATGAGCCACTGCACCCAGCCAGGAATGTGTACTTTGTCAGATGTGTAATACAAATACTTTCTCCCAGTCTGTAACTTGTTTATTTTTCTTAATCTATTTGATGAATAGAATTCTTAATTTTAGTGAAGATTAATTGATCAGCTTCTTTTTTGTGACTAAGTGCTGCTTATATCTTGCTAAAGAATTCTTTGCAGGGCACGTTGGCTCCCGCCTGTAATCCCAGCACTTTGGGAGGGTGAGGTGGGAGGATCATTCAAGGCCAAGAGTTTAAGACCAGCCTGGGCAACATAATGAGACCCCATCTCTCCAAATATTTTTTTAAAAATTAGCTGAGGATGGTGATGCACACCTGTAGTCCCAGCTACTCAGGAAGCTGAGGTGGGCAGATTGTTTAAGCCCAGGAGTTCGGGGCTGCAGTGAGCTACAGGTCATGTCACTGCATTCCAGCCTGTGCAACAGAGTGAGACCCTGTCTCTAAGAAAAAAAGAAAAATCTTTACCTACTCCTAGGTCATGAAAATATTCTGTTTTCCTCTAGAAGTCTGATTGTTTCAACTTTCATATTTGTCTCTGTTACCCACTTCAAATTAATGATTTTATTTTTGGCTCCAGCTATTTTACAGTTATAAAACTAGGTTTCATTTCAATATGTTGGATTCAATCATTCTACCAGAAACATCTTTTTAAAGTAGTAATGACAGGCCGGGTGCGGTGGCTCATGCCTGTAATCTCAGCACTTTGGGAGGCCAAGGCGGGCGGATCACGAGGTCAGGAGATGACCATCCTGGCTAACACGGTGAAACCCTGTCTCTAGTAAAAATACAAAAAATTAGCCGGGCATGGTGGCGGGCACCTGTAGTCCCAGCTACTCGGGAGGCTGAGGCAGGAGAATGGATTGAACCCGGGAGGTGGCGCTTGTGGTAAGCCAAGATTGCGCCACTGCACTCCAGTCTGGGCCACACAGTGAGACTCTGTCTCAAAAATAAAAATAAAAATAAAATAAAAATAAAGTAGCAATGACATGAAATGACCATTTTTCCTTTTCTCTCTGCATGTTCATTAGGTAGCATGTGATATACAAGGTAAAATTGGAATATACGTTTTTGTCTACAACTTAAGGGTAACTGACCTTTTCAGGAAAATAACACTAGACACTGACTTTGTTGTTTTAACTACAGTTGTCAGCAATTCCCCTGCACCCCACGGTCTACAATTTCCTTATTAAACACATAATCTAGTTAAAAATGTGGAATGCATTTTTTTTTTTAAAGGGGGAGGGTAGGAAGAACTGAAATAGTAACATGGTTATATTTGATCTGGTGTTTTTAAACAGGCAGTCTTGATGTTTCTTAACATTTACCTTAGCTCAAGGAAATAGGGAAGGAAGTATTTCATGATTGGAAGGATTACTCTCACTTTAACGCATGTCTTTGTTTTTGTTATCTTCCTTTCCCCCCAGTCAGCAATAGTGCACAGTCAGTTGAGGTGTTTGAAATTAACTGGATCCAAAATCTCTTCTAGTTCTGGCCTTCTAAAATCTATAATCTGTACAGGAAGGCATTTAAAACACAATTTAAATTCTCTGAAGCAACAGTAAAACTCAAGAGACAAATCCTGCTTCTCTTCTCAATGTGTCACTGACTTTGTGCCCTTGGGCAATTACTGGCCTTTATGTTTTTTGTCATTATTTGTATCTTGGATTTTGTCTGTAAAGTGGGGAAAATAATAAATGCCATTGACCCTATTTGTCTTCCAGAAATGTTATGAGAAAAAAAGAAATCTCATTGCACTATTAGGCCGAGTGCTTGATGCCACGTTTTTGGAGAGCCACAGGCAAACAAAAACGGGTTCAGAAGACAGCTCCCACCATGGTCAAGAAACTGAGTGGTAGCATCTGAGCTATCCTGTTATACTTATCCTGTATGTTCCCAGAAAGCTGAACTAGGACCTGAAATAGACATTTCGGAAATTTGAGTTCAGCTACATTACTAGAGTTTTTCTGAAATGGAAAGGAATAACTTCTGTATTATTCTAAGTATTCAAGCAGAGGCTGTATAACCCAAGTAGGGGATATTAGGGGACATTCAAACATCAGATGGCAGAGGAAGGAGAGGTAAGCTAGTTACGATAATAATTTCAATTCTAATATGCTAATTTCATCAGTGATAGGGATCATTTTTCATCCTACAGAACTGTTCTTGTACTGATGGAATTTGAGGAATGATTATAGATGATGGTGATACGGAGAACTGGTAAAGGATTTTGCAGAAATGACAACTAACACTTCTCTGCCACATTTATGGACCCAGGCGTTAATGTTGCAATTGTGAAAACATTCTAGTAATCAGTGCCTCAATTTCTAAAACTTTTAATTAAAAAGTAAAAGTGAACATTTTAGATAAGATAAACTTTTTCTTTTTTTAAAAGAGATATGAGTATAAAGGACTCCACTTACTATTATAAAGAAGGAATGGAATATCAACATTCAGAGACAGCTTTCTGGCAGCTGTCAGGCACCAGAGGTGCCTGGCAGCTGGCAAACTCAACACAGGCTTCTTTCTGAGATTTGACATTTTGCTTTCCTTTAGTGCTTATACTTCCTACTGGGAAAACAGACCATGGAGTAGAAATATGATCTCTGACATTAAGAGAAAAATTTTGTTAGCTGATATTCTTAATTGAATGGTAATTATTTAATAGTACAGTATTAGAAATAAAGGCAAGTTTATAACCATCAGAATCAAAAACATGATTGCACATTTTTGTTGCAAATGTAAATATTTGGTTTTGTTCATAGATAATTTATATTTGAACTAATAGGTAACACATTGATACGTGAACTTCCATGAAATCTCAGTTAACTAGACTCTTGCCATTTCCAAGTTTAAATTTTATTTATAATCTGCCCCCTTTCATTTTATAGCACATAAAGTGTTAGAAACTCTGAAAAAAGCCGGGCGCGGTGGCTCAAGCCTGTAATCCCAGCACTTTGGGAGGCCGAGACGGGCAGATCACGCGGTCAGGAGATCGAGACCATCCTGGCTAACATGGTGAAACCCTGTCTCTACTAAAAAATACAAAAAGCTAGCTGGGTGAGGTGGTGGGCGCCTGTAGTCCCAGCTACTCGGGAGGCTGAGGCAGGAGAATGGCGTAAACCTGGGAGGCGTTGCTGGCAGTGAGCTGAGATCCGGCCACTGCACTCCAGCCCGGTCGATAGAGCGAGACTCCGTCTCAAAAAAAAAAAAAAAAAAAAAAAAACCAAAAACCTTGGTATCTTAAAAAAACTAACTGGTGAAAAAATTTATACCGTATCATTGTCAATGAAAAGAGAATTTAAAGGCTAAAAACAAATTTGAAATTGTCATCCCTCAGCTCAGTAAGCATGTGATGAAGTCTCATTTTCTATACTGGCAGAAAACAATTTGAGATTGCTAGAATGGCTATGAAGGGCTATGAATGGGAGAGTGCTGTGGAACACTGCAAAAGAAATAAGCTTTAACTTTTACAGTCTAATATATATGTCAGTATCTCAGTAATAGAATAGTTGCGCCCATTAGAAGATGTGCTATTTAAGAGATAAGGTGTTAATGGAAAACACTTATGTCTTAATTAAACCTTAAAACATATCAGGAGATTGGTTATTTAGTTGTGGAAAGAGCAAAAAGATAAATGAAATAAGTATTAACTAGAGTTTTCTGCTAGATTATAACTCTGGCTTTTAAATGAGATAAGAAAATGGTTTTATCTAATGATACCAAAAAATCCGATGAAAACATGATGCTAAGTGTATATTTGTATACATACATGTATGTTCATTTTAAAATATTTTATCTGGATATTTGGCATCCTGAGGTGGATATTTTTACCCTCTGAAAAGTCACGTTAATTTTTCAATCACTGACATTTGTAAAGTGCTTTGTATGAAAGGTGCTGTCTGAATGCTTTATTTCTTTGATTGCTGCATCAATGAAAACCACAACTTTCTCTTGAAATTCCAATTGCAGAGTTTTGAAAGTAACCATAAAAGTATTTGTAATAGACCTAGAACGGGCTCCATAAGCTGTTTCTGTAAAGGACCAGATAGCGAATGTTTTAGGCTTTGCGGGTCATATGATCTCTGTCACAACTACTTAGTTGGACTGGTGGAGTACAAAAGCAGCCACAGACAATATACAAATGAATGGGTTTAGCTGTGTTCCAATAAAACCTTTTATTTTTGGAGACAGAGTCTCGGCCTGTTGCCCAAGGCTGGATTGCAATGGGGCAATCTTGGCTCATTGAAACCTCTGCCTCTCAGGTTCAAGCGATTCTCCTGCCTCCCCCTCCTGAGTAGCTGGGATTATAGGCACCTGCCACCAAGCCTGGCTAATTTTTTTGTATTTTTAGTAAAGATGGGGTTTCACCATGTTGGCCAGGCTGCTCTCGAACTTCTGACCTCAAGAGATCACCTGCCTTGGCCTCCCAAAGTGCTGGGATTACAGGTGTGAGCCACTGCACCTGGCCTCTGATAAAACTTTATTGATGAACACTGCAGTTTGAATTTTATAAAATGTTCAAGTGTATTCTTCTGATTTTTAAAAACCACTTAAAAATGTAAAAACCATTCTTAGTTCACAGGCAGTACACTAACTGGCAGTGAGCCATAGTTTGCAAAACCTTGATCTAGTGTGTTCGTAGGGATCAACAATAGAGATATAAAACTTCACTTGTTCATTCAACAAATATTTATTCAATGTCTATCATGACCTGACACTAGTGTGGGAGCTGAAGATACAGCAATACAAAACAGACAACATCCCTGTTCTCATGGAGCTTACATTCTTGTGGGGAAAGACAGATTTAAAAAAATGAGTGATGATGATCTGGGAGGCCGAGGTGGGTGGATTACCTGAGGTTGGGAGTTCGAGACTAGCCTGACCAACATGGAGAAACCCCGTCTCTACTAAAAATACAAAATTAGCTGAGCGTGGTGGCGCATGCCTGTAATCCCAGCTACTCAGGAGGCTGAGGCAGGAGAATCTCTTGAACCGGGGAGGCGGAGGTTGCGGTGAGCTGAGATCATGCCATTGCACTGTAGCCTGGACAACAAGAGAAAAAAAAAAAAAAAAAAACTCTGTCTCAAAAAAAAAAGAATGATGGTGATTAGGAAGAAATTTTATAAAGAAAAATAAAGCAAGGTAAGAGGAAAGAAAATGACAATGGAGGATGACATTTTATGTAGGGTAATAGGTAAACCTTGTTTGAAAAGGTGTCTTTTAAGCAGATACCTGAATGAAAAGAGAAATTGAGCCAAGTGGCTTCCAGGAGGAAAGCATTATAGTCAGAGGGAAGGGTAAATGCAAAGGCCTTGTGGCAGGAGAATGCTTTCCCTGTCCAAATAACAGGAGAAATGTAGACAATTGATGAGATTTATATTTCAACAAAACTAACCCACTCCAAGATTCTTCCATCATTTGCACCAGCTATGTATAAACATCAGTACAGGAAACTATATTTCTATCAAAAGCAATATAGGGACTCTTCCTACTTAACTTTGTAGAGCATTCTTTTGGAAAATATTTCAAAGCTATGTAGACTGCCTACACATTAAAAAGACCACAGTAGACCCCATCAAATGGAAACTTTTTGTGGCTTTGTTAGGGGGGACTGAAGTGTAAAGAAGTTACAAAATGATTAATTAAAAACTAAGATGTTTTTGCTGCATTTAGAAATATGTAACAAGTTTCTGGTCTTCAACTGGGAGTTCCTTCACCATCTGTCCACTCCTGTCTTTGAATGGGCTTCATGCCCCTATAAATAGCTTGAAGTTTAGGGAGGGAAATGTACTTCAATCTATCTTGTTGTTGTGTTTTAATTTAGTAGCTAAGAAGAACATTCATGTGGCCCGATCACAGACCGTTTTCCTACTTTTTAAGTTATGAATGCTAAGGTAGTCAGAATCTCATTTTTCTCTTAGAAACTACACTCAGTTACTTCTGGTGTTATTTACAGTACACAAAGGATACTTTAAAACATTGAGAGCTATTTAAATGTCAGAGGGTTTAAAATGTTCAGGGGACCAAGACCTTTTGCCTTTAGTTCACCAAATCAAAAGCCATCTTTCTGTGCAGTGACTAAAAGATGTTCCCACACGAAGGTTGCTCATGTGAAAGCTTTGAGCTAGTTTTCGTTCTTTCTTTTTTTTCCCTCCGTTAAGAATCCTTTCAGCACGCAGTTGAAAGTTTCATAGTTAGCATTTTTAAAAAACACTATCAAACTTACAGAAAAGTTGCAATACAGCACAAAAAAGCTTTTTTTCTGCAAGTTTTGAAAGTAATGTTGCTGACACAGTGTTCTATCTCTCCCCTATGCTTTAGTGTATGTGCCCTGCCCTCACAATAAAATCATCAAAACCAGGAAATCAACATTGGTACATTACTACCATTCAATCCTCAGACCCCATTCAGATTTCTCCAATTGCTTCTATGATATTCTTTACCACAAGAGATTTCGGTTCAGAATCACACATTGCTTTTCGTTGTCATGTCTCTTTCCTCTCCTTCAGTCTGGAACAGTTCCTCAGTCTTTCATAACCTTGAAACTTTTGAGGATTATAAGCTAGCTGCTTTGTAAACTATCCCTGCAAATTTGAGTTTAGTTGTTTCTTTATGGTTTGATTCGCGTTTTGCATGTTTGGCAGGAATATCACAGAAGTGATGCTGTGTTCTACTCACTATCACAAGGCACATAATTTTTGTTTGTCTCGTTACTGTGATGATCACACGTAACTTTGCTCAGTTACAGTGATATCAAGCAGGCTTTTCCATTATATAGGTACTCTTTTCTTTCAACCTTGTAATTAATAAGTATTTTTGGAGAGAAGCACTTTGAAACTATATAAATATCCCATTTGTCATCAGACTTTTAATTTATTCATTTATTAATATCAGAATGTACTCATGAATTTCTGGTTTTTTTCAATGGGTTATAATCTAATACTATTATTATCTTTATGCTCCCTTGTCCCAGATTTGGCCAATGGAAACCCCTTCAAGATGACTGCTCTGTCCTTTTAAGATATCCTCTTCATTCTGTGAGCACTTCCTTGCTTTCTGGCACAGCAAAATGTTCCAGACTCATGTTTTCAATTCTCACATCTTAGCCACACCAGTAGCTGGTACTACAGGTATGCGCCTCCATACCTGGCTAATTTTTTTATTTCTAGTAGAGATGGGGTTTCGCCACGTTGGCCAGTCTTGTCTCAAACACTTGAGGCTGAGGCGGGCCTCAAATGATCCACCTGCCTCAGCCTCCCAAAATGCTGGGATTATAGGAGTGAGCCACTATGCCCAGCTTGGAGTAAATCATTTCTTCAGGGAGCCTCATTCCTTTAAATGGAGAATAATATTTAGAAGTTAATATCTAGAAGCTATTGTAGTGTCACTGTTCCTAGGTGCTCTCAGTGAACAGGCAAAGGGACTGTATTTATGTATACCCATGTACACACATTTACATCTATATTTTATATCTTTTTTTTTTTGCTTTGTTGTCATCCAGGCTGGAGTGCAGTGGCACCATCATAGCTCACTGCAGCCCCGAACTTGTGAGTTCAAGTGATTCTCCTGCTTCAGCCTCCTGAGTAGCTAGGACTACAGGTGCACTTCACCACACCCTTCTAATTTTAATATTTTTTTTGTAGAGACAGGGTCTCACTATGTTGTCCAGGCTAGTCTTAAACTCCTGGCATCAAGTGATCCTTCTGCCTTGGCCTCCCAAAGTGCTGGGATTACAGGCATGAGCCACCGCACCTGGCCTATCTTTTTATATATAGTAGAAGCCACGAGTTCATGCTGGTACATCCACTTCCAATACAGTACCACAGGCTTCCATAATTGTAACTCCCTTCTCTGACAGAAAAACCCGGCTCTCATTATCCTTATTATGTTTACTTATTTGACCAGTCCTCCATTATGTAATACAACCAGAACTATTGTTCTTGTATAAGACCTTTCATTTCAAAAAATACGAAAAAAAAAAAAGAAAGAAAATTAAAACAAAAAGGGCTGGGCATGGTGGCTCATGCCTATAATCCCAGCCCTTTGGGAAGCTAAGGCAAGAGGATCCCTTGAGGCCAGGAGTTCAAGACAAGCCTGGGCAACATAGTGAGACTCTGTCACTACAAAAATGTTTAAGAGCCAGATGTGGTGGCACACACCTGTAGTCCTAGGTACTCAGTAGACTCAGGCAGGAGGACTGCTTGAGCCCAGGAGTTTAAGGTTACAGTGAGCTGTGATCATGCCACTGCTCTCAAGCTTGGGCAAAAGAGCAAAATCCTCTCTCTTAAAAAAAAAGTAAAACAAGCAAAGAAAAATTCCTACATGCTTCAGAGGAACACATAGAATTCAGAATTTATGTAATATATCATTCACAATGTCCAGCATACAATCCAAAATTATGTGATCATATGAAGAAGCAGGAAAATGTGACCCATACTCAAGAGAAAAGGAAATCAATGGTAGTTGACCTCAAGATGGCATACCTAATGGAACTAGCAGACAAGAATTTTTATAAACCATAATAATTACACTTCTATAATTCAAGTTATAGAAGGAAAAGGGTGGGAGAATAGAACAGAAAAAATATTTGAAAGCATTTAGAGAAAAATGAAAAGGATGTAAAGGAAAATATGCTTTTAATTAACAAATAGAAAACCTTAGCAGATTAATTAAAACGAACTAAATGGAAATTCTAGAACTAAAAGTTACAATATCTGAAAAAGAAAACTCATTAGATAGGCTTAACAGCAAATTAAGATGACAGAAGAAAGAGTAAATGAACTTGAAAATATGAAAATAGAAATTATTCATTCTGAATATCAGAGAAAAAAAGGCATTGTTGGGAGATAAAGCAACAATGTCTCAGGGAACTGTGGGAAAATGTGAAAAGATCTAACACATATAATTGAAGTTATAGAAGGAAAAGGAGGGGGGAAAGGAACAGAAAAAAATTTGAAGAAATAATGGCTGAAATTTCTTAAGTTTAGTGAAAAACATAACTTTACAGATTTAAGAAGTTCCATGAACCCAAGTGGGATATATGCAAATAAAATTACAGCTAGGAATGTTATGGTCAAACTGCTGAAAGCCAAAAGTAAAGAGAAAAATCTTGAAAGCACTTAGAGAAAAGGAACACATTACCCATAGGAAAGCAACAACACAAGATATCACTGATTTCTCATCAGAAACAATAGAAGACAGAAGACAGTGGAATACCATCTTCAAACAGCTGGAAGAAAAAAAAAAACTGGGCCAGGTGTGGTGGTTCATGCCTCTAATACCATTTTGGGAGGCTGAGGTGAGAGTATGGCTTGAGGCCAGGAGTTCAAGATCAGCCTTGTCATCAAAGCAAGTCCCTGTCTCTAGAAAAAAAAAAAAAAAAAAAATTAAGAAAAAAACCCTGTAAACCCAGAATTCCATATCTAGTAAAAATATCCTGTAAGATTGAAGACAAAGTAAAGACATTTTCAAATAAATGAAAACTAGGAAAAGTCCCTCAGATAATTGCACTACTAAAAATGCTAAAGTTCTTTAGACTGTAGGGAAATGATACCAGATCAGAACTCAAATATTTATGAAAAAATGAAAAGCACCAGGCCAGGCACAGTGGCTCACACCTGTAATCCTAACACTTTGGGAGGCTGGGGTGGGAGGACCACTTCAGCCAGGGGTTTGAGACCAACCTGGGCAACATAGTGAGATGCCATCCCTACAAAAAAAAATTTTTTTTTAATTAGTCAGGCATGGTGGTGCTTCTATAGTCCCAGCTACTTGGGAGGCTGAGGTGGGAGGATTGCTTGAGCCCAGGAGGTTGAGGCTGCGGTGAACCATGATTGTGCCACTGCACTCCAGCCTGGGCAACACAGTGGGATCCTATCTCAAAAAAAAGAAAAAAGGCACCAGAAATGTTAAATATATGGGTAAATAGAAAGTACTGTTTTTTCATCTTAATCTTTAAAATACAACATGACTATTCAAAGCAAGAATTAGCATTGTATTGTAAACTCTAAAGTATATGCAGATGTGATACATATGACAACTATAGTATAAAGCTTGGAGGATAAGAAATGGGCCTAAATGGTTGCAAGCTTTCTACATTTTATGTGAAATGTATGATTTTAACTCTAAGAAGACTGGAAAATTAAAGATATATTTTATAGTCCCTAGAACAGGGAGAAATAGACAAATCAACTATTATATTTGGAGATTTTAGTACTCCTTTTTCAGCAACTAAACAACTAGTCAAAAATTAGTATATCCATAGATCTGAATGACATTGTCAACTACTTTGATCTAATTAACATTTATTAAACAGTACACTTGAGAACTGCAGAATACCTAGAAGCAGCTTCTCCACTCCTTATTGAATCTCCCCCTGGTTCTGCTCACCTGCCTCCACTCCTGCCTCCACCATGTCCATCAGGGTGACCCAGAAGTTCTACAGGGTGTCCATCTCTGGCCCCAGGACCTTCAGCAGCCACTCCTATGTGAGTAGGCCCAGTGTCTGCATCAGTTCCTCAAGCTTTTGAGCTTCTCCCAAGTAGGCAGCAGCATCAGTGTCCAGGGTGTCCTGGGTGCCAGCATGGGTCTGGGTGGAGGCTATGGCCAAGATGGTGGTTATAGGAGGCATCACAGCCATCATGGTCAACCAGAGCCTGCTGAGCCCCCTTAAGTTGGAGGTGGACCCCAACATCCAGGCTGTGTGCACTCAGGAGAAGGAGCAGATCAAGACCCTCAACAAGTTTGCCTCCTTCATCACAGTTCCTGAAGCAGCAGAACAAGATGCTGGGGACCAGGTAGAGCCTCCTGCAGCAGCAGAAGATGACTTGGAGCAGCAAGGACAACATGTCCAATAGCTACATCAACAACCTTTCGTGGCAGCCAGACACTCTGGGCCAGAAGAAGCTGAAGCTGGAGGCAGATCTTGGCAACATGCAGAGGCTGGTGGAGGACTTCAAGAACAAGTACAAGGACGAGATGAGTAAGCGTACAAAGATGGAGAATAAAATTGTCCTTATCAAGAAGGATGTGGATGAGGCGTAGATGAACAGGGTAGAGCTGGAGTCTCACCTGGATGGCAAGCTGGTAAGATCAGCTTCCTCAGGCAGCTGTATGAAGAGGAGATCCAGCTGCAGTCCTAGATCTCAGACACATCTGTGGGGCTGTCCATGGACACCACCCACTCCCTGGGCACGGAGGGCGTCATTGCTGAGGTCGAGGCCCAGTATGAGGAGATTGCCAACTGCAGCTGGGCCAAGGCTGACAGCATGCACCAGATCAAATATGAGGAGCTGCAGACCCTGGCTGGGAAGCACCAGGATGACCTGCGTTGTACAAAGACAGAGATCTCCAAGATAAACTGGAACATCAGCCGGCTCCAATCTGAGACTGAGGGCCTCAAAGGCCAGAGGGCTCCCCTGGAGGCCACCATTGTGGATGTGTGGGGAGCGGTCCGTTAAGGATGCCAATGTCAAGGGGTCCAAGCTGGAGGCTGCCCTACGGCGGGCCAAGCAGGACGTGGTGCGTCAGCTGCGCAAGTACCAGGACATTGACCCTGGACATTGAGATCACCGCCTACAGGAAGCTGCTGGAGGGTGAGAAGAGCCAGCTGAAGTCTGGGATGCAGAGCATGAGTGTCCATATGAAGACCACCAGGGTGGTCTGAGCTCAGCCTACAGGGCCTTACAAGCACTGGCCTCAGCTACAGCTTGGGATCCAGCTTTGGCTATGGCAGGGGCTCCAGTTCCTTCAGCTGCACCCGCTTCTCCAGGGCTGTGGTTGTGAAGAAGATCAAGACTGCGATGGGAAGCTGGTGTCCCAGTCCTCTGAAGTCCTGCCCAGGTGAACGGCCACAACAGCCCCACCCAGCCTACCCCCTCCTGTGGCTTCCCCAGAGCCTGTGGAGGAGGCCGCTGTGCAGGGGAATATAGGGAACAGGAGACCCACCTGAGGCTCAGCCCTAATTCTCAGCTCGTGGGGAGTTTACTGCCTGGGGTACCCCCCTTGCCCATGACTCCAGTTACAAAACAATTACATCACTTTTTCTTCCTCCTAAATAAAGCCTGAGCTAGATCGGCAAAACAAAACAAAACAAACAAAACCAACAAAAAACAGAACACACATACATCTCAACTACACATGGCACATTCACCGAGAACACAAGTCTTAATCCTTTTAAAAGGACTACAGTCATACAGACTGTGTTCTCTGACTGACTGTAGTGCAATGGAATTTGACTTCAATAACAACTTAGCTAAAGAATTCCCGAATTCCCCCAAATATCTGGAAATTAAACACTTATAAATAACCAGTGGATCAAAGAAGTCACAAGGGAAATTATAACTGAATTATAATTAAAATAAAACATCAGCATTTATGAGATGCAGCTAAAGCAATGCTTGCAGGAAAACTTATAGCTTTAAATGTTTATAATTAGAAAAGAAGAAAGGAATAAAGTCAGTCACTAAAATTTCACCTTAAGAGGGCAGAAACAGAGCAAGTTAAGCCCAAAGTAGAAGGAAGAAGCACTTTTGAACAAGTTCTAGTTTCACTGTGTTGAAACTAGATGTATGCCTCCTACCCTATAACCCAGTAATTCCACACCTAGGTATTGATTCAAGAGACATGAAAGCATACGACCACAGAAATACTTGTGCAAGGATGATCATACTGCAGTCTAATCATGAGAAAAACAAACACATCCCAGTTGAGGGACATTCTACAAAATACCTGACCAGTACTTAAAACTGTCAAGATCATCAAAACAAAGAAAGTCTGAGAAACTGTTCCAACCAAGAGGAACCTAAGGAGACGAGACGACTAAATGTAATGTGGGATCCTGGAAGGGATCCTGCAACAGAAAAAGGACATTAGATGAAAACTAAGGAAATCTGAATACTTAGATAGTAATAATGTATGACTATATGTTCATTAATTATAAGAGATGTACCATACTAATGTAAGATGTTAATAATAGGGGAAATTGGGTGTGGGGTATATGGGAACTCTCTGTGCTATCTTTGCAATTTTTCCATAAATTTAAAACTACTCTAAAATTTAAAAGTTTATTATTTTAAAAAAGAATATCATAGTAGTTTGACTTAAAATAGCCCAAACTGGAAACAGTCTAGGTGTCCATCAATAAGAGAATGGATAAACAAACTGGGATATTCATATGGAATACTACTTAGCAATATAAAAGAATGAACTACTGATAAACACCACAGAATGGATGTATCTCAAAACATTATGTTGAGTGAAAGAAGCCTCAGGCAAAATAATGTATACCATATGTCTGTGTGATTCTGTTTTTATAACATTCTAAAATAGGCTAAAGTAATCTATGGTGGAAAAAGTCAAAACAGTAGTTGTCTCTGGAGTATGTGGGTGGGAATTGACTAGTAAGAGATGTGAGGGAGCTTTTCTGGGATGATGCTAATGTTCTGTATCTTGATAGGGGTTTGTATTACATGAGGATATGCATTTTTAAAAACTTATAGAATGTTACACCTAAGATCTGTGCTTATCACTGTGTGTAAAATTTACCTTTTAAAATCTTATAAACAGATACTGAATTTTAGTTAATAATAATCCTGCTGAAATGTTAGGACTGAGGTAGACTGATATCTGCAACTTATTTTGAAATGCATCAAAATGCTGGATCGATGAATGGATTAAGTGATGAATGGGTGGAAAGATATGTGATATTGCTGCAAATGACACGATTTTATTCTTTTTAATGGCTGATTAGTATTTCATTTTATACATATTTACCACTTTTAACTGTTTTTTTTTCCTATGTGTTCAACAGTGTTCATAATAAAAAATGGGGCAAGAATAAAGAATATATGAAATTATTTTTAATGGGAGCCACTTTTTGCGTATTATTCTTGGTGTAAGTAGATCTCCGGCAGACGGTTCTTAGAGTAACGTTGCTGCATCAATATTTTCTTTTCATTCTCCTTGAAAGGCTTTTAGGCAGAGTATAGAGAAAGAGCAGTCTTGCCCTGAAAGAGGAATTCTGCTGCTAAGTTTTCTAAAATGGTATCCCTTATTAAATTTGAAATGCTCAAACCTGTAGAAATGTACCCTAAGTAGCTAATATTTATAACCTCTTTCTTTTCAGATATACAAACAAATGTGGAACTCAAAAGCACTCAGGAGCAGTCTGTGCCCACAGGTAACATCGGGTCTTTCCTCTCTGGAAATATACCTTTACTAAAAATACCAAAGAAAGAAGATCATGCTTATTCTGGTTGCAGTAAAAATGCTATGGAAATGTGTGTTTTTTTTTAATATGGTTGTCTCTTGCTGATGAAAAAAGAACTCATCCGTTTAGATCATGTAAGTTCTTTAGCATCCTAGGGCCAAATGCACGCTACCTAATGTTGATCACTGTTTGTTTGTTTGTTTTTAATTTTTCAGCTGATTGCTCTGAAGACAATTTTTGTTGAATAATATAGTAGCTTGTATTTGAACAACTTGCGATTTTTACTCTAGAACAGTGGTCTGCAAACTTTTTTGTAAAGGGCCAGATAGTAAATATTTAGACTTTGCAGGCCACATATGGTCTCTGTCACATATTATTTTTTGTATGTCTTACAACCCTTAAAAAATGGAAAAACCATTCCTACCTCCTGGGCTCACACAAAAGCAGGCTATGGTCAGACTTGTGTCTCAGGCCATAGTTTACTGATCCCTGCTCTAGAATAAATTATAAACATTTATAATAATTTATTTCCTGAAAATAACTTCTGCATTCCCTCATCGATTAACTCACTGTGTGAATCAAAGCTTACATTGTATTACAAAATTTAAGTTATCACTGAAATGCCTTTTTGTGTTACTGTAAGTTGTAATCATACCTTTTTTTTTTTGAGATGGAATTTCACTCTTGTTGCCTAGCCTGGAGTGCAATGGCGTGATCGCGGCTCACCGCAACCTCCGCCTTCCGGGTTCAAGCGATTCTCCTACCTCAGCCTCCCAAGTAGCTGAGATTATAGGCATGCGCCACCATGCCTGGCTACTTTTGTATTTTTAGTAGAGACAGGGTTTCACCATGTTGGTCAGGCTGGTCTCGAACTCCCAACCTCAGGTGATCCACCTGCCTCGGCCTCCCAAAGTGCTGGGATTATAGGTATGAGCCATTGCACCCGGCCAATCACATCTTTTAATTGAACCCAAACCTCATATTAATTGTTTAGGTGTCCACTGTATTTTAGTCATTTCAGGCTTGAGAAAAGTGAACCATTGTTTAGAATGGTGTCTTAGAGTTTGCAGAGTATACATTATAATATGCAGAAATTAGAAACTTTAGATATTCATAAATCAAACACTGAGTCCATGGTGATAACATTTTCAGGGGCTCCTAGTGATGGGTTTTGTGAAACGTGTTTCTCTTTCGCTCCTGCCTATTTGGTCGTGGCTCTGCAGAAAGGAGTGCCACTGCAGAGCTTCTAGTTACCTCCTTATTTCAACCCAGCCTCAGTGCCACGGGAGTCAGTGTCTTTGACTATTTTTTGTGTTAATGGGAACTCAGTAAATATTTTATTGAAGATTGGGAAGGAGTTAGATAAAAGGAGGGTAACTTTTTAGTTCATTTCTTCTGCTATCCTCTTTTTGTTAAGCTACTATGCTTATATGTGAAACTAATTCTAGTTACATCGTTCCTTTTTCTTCTAGTATTATCAATATTTATTATACTTTCTCTTAAATTTATTTTGTAACAAGTTTGCTATTTATTTAAGCATGCTTTTATTATGTCTGCTCCCTTTCACTTATGAACTTTCATAAAACTTTGTATTTCCTTTATTTAATCCCTTGTCTGAGCCTACCGTGTGTTAGAGTTGTGGGCTTCTCTTATCTGTATCTCAAAGTATGAGCTCCTTGAAGACATAATGACTTATTCACATCGGTAGCCTTGTCAACATTTAGTAAATGTTCAAACAAATAAAGAAACTTGGGGTCCAATATGTTTTCCACAGAATCACATTTATAATGTGAACAGAAGGGAAAAACAGAATTTGGCATACAGAAAGCTTACAGATCTTCCTCATAGGAAAGCATCTTTCCCAAATTAGGTTATGCCAGTGTTTGCAGGCTTAGTATTTCTGGACACTGCTTTGTCATAAATAGCAATGGCCTCCTCCTGAATATCGTGAGATATACCAATGGAGAGAGAATTTTTCTCCAGAAGGAACCTGAGTGCCCTTTAACTCAGATGAAATAAATATTCAAGAAAGTTGTGTGTATTCAGAGGGTACATGGACCCTGGGCATATTTCTTTTTCTTTTCTTTTCTTTTTTTTTGAGACGAAGCCTTACCCAGGCTGGAGTGCAGTGGCGCTATCTTGGCTCTCTGCAACCTCTACCTCCCAAGTTCAAGTGATTCTCCTGCCTCAGCCTCCCGAGTAGCTGGGATTACAGGCACACACCTCCATGCCCAACTAATTTTTGCATTTTTAGTAGAGATGGGGTTTCACCATGTTGGCCAGGCTGGTCTCTAACTACTGACCTCAGGTGATCTGCCCACCTCAGCCTCCCAAAGTGCTGGAATTACAGGCGTGAGCCACTGTGAACCCTGGGCATATTTCTAAACCTCAAGAGTTTTCATGTACATATCCCTTTTGGGTATGTGTGAGGGGGTACTGTCACTAAAGGATTGTGTGAGGCTGAAAGTTAATTGGAGGTCTACTTAATACATATTTATAAAAATCCTTTAACATTGAACCACATACTTAAAACTCCTTTTATCTTTTAGAAAGTCCAGCGGTTTTGAATGACTACAGTTTAACCAAATCTCATGAAATGGAAAATGTGGACAGTGGAGAAGGCCCAGCCAATGAAGACGAAGACATAGGAGGTGAGCCGTAGTGTGCAGACTAAACACTGATGGCTGTAGATATTGCTAAGGCTTAGTGTGGAGAGGAAATCAGCTCTCCAGGGAAAACTTGCATTTGTGGGTTTGGTTAGGAGTGATTCTGTTTTGCTAATTTCACAAATATTTGCATTTCATAGTTGTACATTATCAGCAAATTTTGAGAATTTAAGGTGCTTATCCAGAGTTCCAATTGTATTAACTTTACTTAAAATATAATGTTTATTTTACTATTTTCCATTATAAAAGTAATACATGTTTATTGTAGAAAGTTTGTCTGGGGTGTTTTCTGACACCAACAAACCAATTTTCCAGTTCTCCAGACAATGACTTGGTGTCCAACAATTCAATTCAATTTTTTTTTTTTTTGAGGTGAAGTCTCACTGTCGCCCAGGCCAGAGTGCGGTGGCACAATCTATGCTCACTGCAACCTCCGCCTCCCACGTTTTAGTGAGTCTCCTGCCTCAGCCTCCCAAATAGCTGAGATTACAGGTGCCCACCACCACACCCAGCTAATTTTTGTATTTTTTTAGTAGAGACAGGGTTTTACCATGTTGGCCAGGCTGGCCAGGGGCTCCTGACCTCAAGTGATCGCCAAACTCAGCCTTCCAAAGTACTGGGATTATAGACATGAACCACCATGCCCAGCCCAATTCAATTCAATTCTGATTCTAATTCCTGATATTTGCGTAGACCCCACAGGCTACAGGCTCAGTTCCACAATACTGCACAGTACTCTCTCCACTTCAGACACCAGTCTCAAGTACCAGGTCCCCAGATTACCTGCACTTCTGTCTGGCTTAGCTACAAAATCGGGGACTCCCCTCCACATGTTTAATAATTTGCTAGGATGACTCAACAGGACTTGTTACATAACTCATTTATTCATTCCTTTACTCTCAGCTACTCTTCCTCGTTCTTACTGTCTATGCCCAAACTTTCCCACCTTTAAACTTTCCCATAGCTGAAGGTTTAAAGCTATGGTTACAGTTTCTTGCTTTGGGAATCATCTCTGTTTCTGGCACTTGTAGGTTGCAGCGCTGGTCTTGCAACCACTGCATCTGATAGGAAAGAGAAAGCTGATGTGACGACGTAGGGAAGGAAAAAAAGAATAGTCATCACACCAATGTCCTCCTCTTTGGCAAGAATTGTATAATCATATCAGCATCCTCCCCCACCTCCTCTTCCCAATCCACCAGAAAAACAGAGGAATCTACCTAGTGGGAACACTCCCTTAGCTCATCTGAGAGTGACCTCACACTTGTGCACATGCATAAACCAACCCTTCATGCCTATACCTCACCCTATTTTAGACAGTGTTTCAATTGGTCCAATTCTCTATCAAACTATTACTGAGGAGGATAGCTCTTTGCCCGTTGTTTGACATTATGGGCTGTAGGTAGAGTGCTGCTTAGTGTGAAGAAATGTGGCTCAGCCGTTCAAATTGGTGCAATATCTTCTGTTCTGGTTCTTTGATGGTACTGACAATTTGTGTCTACCACCAGATAAGCAAAGCCCCATCCAGAGTCAGTGTTTATCCCTGTCAAAACCTGTAATCCCAGCACTTTGAGAGACTGAAGCAGGAGGATCTCTTGAGCTCAGGAATTCGGCCCAGCCTGGGCAACATGGTGAAGCCCCATCTCTATTAAAAAAAATAATAATTATAATAATAATACAAATATATTAGCCAGGGGTGGTGGTGTGTACCTGTAGTCCCAGCTACTTGGAAGGCTAAGGCTGAAGGATCACTTGAGCCTGGGAGGTTGAGGCTGCAGTGAGCTGTGATCCCGCCACTGCACTCCAGCCTGGGCAATAGAATGAGATCCTGTCTCAAAACAACAACAACAGGCAAGCCATAGTGACTCACACCTGTAATCCCAGCACTTTGGGAGGCTGAGGCAAGTGGATCGTTTGAGGTTGGGAGTTCGAGACCAGCCTGACCAACTGGTGAAACCCCATCTCTGCTAAAAATACAAAAATTAGCCAGGTGTGGTGGTACTCACCTGTAATCCCAGCTACTGGGGAGGCTGAGGCAGGAGAATTGCTTGAACCTGGGAGGTGGAAGTTGCAGTGAGCCGAGATTGCACCAGTGCGCTCCAGCTTGGGTGACACAGTGAGACTCCATCTCAAAAAAAGAACAAAAACAAGAATGATTTGTAGCCTTTGGGACTACCAGCATTGGCTCTTCAATGCAATCCACTTGCCAACTATGTGTAGGGTCTTCCCCCTGGGGAATCTTCCCCATAGTCATCTACAGTAACAGTCTCTCTTATTGGCAGACAGAATAGTTTGTTGCTATTTTGTGCCTCAGGGGGTCCTAGAGAAATATGTCCAAATTCAGCCCATCTTCTGCAGTGGCTGTAGCACCTGACAACCTGTCTACTCATTTCATGGACCCACATGCTTACCTCAAACAAGCACACTGTGATACTTACTAATTGGTTCTGATCAGCTTCCAAATCTGGAAGGGGGGTCTTTTGCTGAGCATTGACATCTCCTACTTTAATGCACCCCTCAAATTCCTATAGTGATTTCCATAGGGCTTTTTCCCATATGAGAGTCCCTTTAATATGCAAGTTTCCATTGCACTCTTGCCTTACCACATGGACAGGCTGTTGGCCATTGCCCATGAATCAGAAACTGAAACATATAGGCATGTATCACTGTTCAGTTCTTCCATCACTTTTAGGAAAACAACAGATTATTCAGCTCACCGAGCTGATTTGTTTTTACCTTCTTTAATTACAGTTGTGGTGTTCCAAACAGGATGTTGTCCATTTACCTTAAAACTACCATCCACAGCCAGGCATGGTGGCTCTTGCCTGTAATCCTAACACTTTGGGAGGCCAAGGCAGGAGGATTGCTTGAGCTCAGGAGTTTAAGACCAGCCTGGGCAATATAGTGAGACCTTGTCTCTACAAAACACTTAAAAATTAGCTAGGCATGGTGGCACATGCCTGTGGTCCCATCTACTTGGGTGACTGAGGTGGGAGGATCGTTTGAGCCTGGGAGGTTGAGGCTGCAGTGAGCGCTGATTGTGTCACTGCACTCTAGGCTGGATGATAGAATAAGACCCCGTCTCAAAAAGCAAACAAAAAAACCTCCATCCACAAATCAAGCATCTCTCTGTTGGTCAAAGACTACTTTATAGGGCACTGTTTAAGTGATGATAGAATCCAGTAGCTCCTCATATAGTTCCAAAGTCAGTTGTAGAAGAAAAGAGGATCCCTACTCCCGAGTATATCATCTTTTCATTCCCCAGGTAGCATGATTCTCTATAAACTATTTCTATGTTATAGAACTCTTCTGGGCACTGCCCTCCCCATTAGAACACTTCTCTGACATCACCCAAGACTTCATTCATATTTTAGGTTTAAAAATTTTTTTTTGTCCTTTAATCATAATGACAACTTCAATTAATGTCCAATAGCAGGCTAATAATTGCCCCTCAAATGGAAATTCTCTGGTCCAAAATCCAGTTGTTGTCATCGCTGGGAAGCGCTCACAGGTTTTTGCCATAAGTCATTATCCAACTGTCACACACCAAGCCTGAATTTCCTCTACCCTAAGTCATCCCAGGGCCAGATACTAGTCAACCAGAGACCATCCTTATGCCCTAAAGCCCACCAGAATTATTCAGACTAGCCAATCCTAAACTGTTTACCCAGCCCTGCCTTGCCTTTTCCACAGAAACCCCAATAAAGGCTCTGACCTAAGCTTTTTCCTCATTCCTCTTTTCTGCCTCCTGACCAACACTGGTGCTTTCTCCTGTGACCTTGCATAGCACATAATAACCATCTCTCTGGGACCTGTGAATGTGACAAATTTCTTTCCAGGTCTTGTTCTTATTTTCTTTGTGTCCACACTGACTTTACCATATCATATCTGACATGTACATTCTTAGACACCACTTAACCGAGGCATTTACCATGACCTGGTGTATTAGTCTGTTCTCATGCTGCTATGAAGAAATATCCAAGACTGAGCAATTTATAAAGAAAAGAGGTTTAATTGACTCACAGTTCTACATAGATGGGGAGGCCTCAGAAAACTTACAATCATAGCAGGAGGCATCTCTTCACAGGGCGGCAGGAGAGAATGAGTTCCAGCAGGGGAACTGCCAGACACTTATAAAACCACCAGATCTTGGTCAGGCACAGTGGCTCATGCTTGTAATCCCGGCACTATGGGAGGCTGAGGCGGGAGGATCACAAAATCAGGAGATTGAGACCATCCTGGCTAACATGGTGAAATCCCATCTCCCCTAAAAATACAAAAACTTAGCTGGTGGTGGTGGCAGGTACCTGTAGTCCCAGCTACTTGGGAGGCTAAGGCAGGAGAATGGCTTGAACCCTGGAGATGGAGCTTTCAGTGAGCCAAGATCACGCTGCTGCACTCCAGCCCGGGTGACAGAGCAAGACTCCATCTCAAAAGGAAAAACAAAACAAAACAAAACCATCAGATCTTGTGAGAACTCACTATCATGAGACCAACATGGGGGAAACCACCTCCATAATTCAATTACCCCATGATTCAATCCCACCGGGTCCCTCTCACAACATGTGGGGATAATGGGGGTTACAATTCAAGATGAGATTAGGGTAAGGACACAGTTAAACCATATCATTCTGCCCCAACCCCCACCCAAATTGCATGTCCTCACATTTCAAAGCACAATCATGCCTTCCCAACAGTCCTCCAAGTCTTAACTCACTTCAACATTAACCTATAAGTCCAAGGCCAAAGTCTCATCTGAGACAAGGCAAGCCCCTTCTGCCTATGAGTCTGTAAAATCAAAAGCAAGGTAGTTACTTCCCAGATACAGTGGGGGTACAGGCATTGGGTAAATATACTGGTTCCAAATGGGAGATATTGGCCAAAGCAAAAGGGATACAGGCCCCATGTAAGTCTGAAATCCAATAGGGCAGTCATTAAACCTTAAAGTTCCAAAATGATCCCTTTTGACTCCATGTCTCATATCCACGTCATACTGATGCAAGAGGTGGGCTCCCATGGCCTTGGGCAGCTCCGCCCCTGTCCTGTGGCTTTGCAGGGTACAGCCCCCTTCCCAGCTGCTTTCACAGGCTGGCGTCGAGTGTCTGTGGCTTTTCCAGGTGCATGACACAAGCCATCAATGGATCTACCATTCTGGGGTCTGGAGGACAGTGGCCCTCTTCTCACAGCTCCACTAGGGAGTGCCCAAGTGGAGACTCTGTGTGGGGGCTCTGACCCCACATTTCCCTTTTGCATGAAATTCTGCATGAGGGCTCCACCCCTGAGGCAAACTTCTGCCTGGACATCCAGATGTTTTCATACATCCTCTGAAATCTAGGCAGAGGTTCCCAAACCTCAATTCTTGAATTCTCTGAACCCATAGGCTCACCATCACATGAAAGATGCCAAGGCTTGGGGCTTGTATTCTCTGAAGCAACAGCCTGAGCTGTACCTTTGCCCCTTTTAGCCACAGCTGGAGCAGCTGGGACACAGGGCACCATGTCCTGAGCCTGCACAGAACAGGGGGACCCTGGACCCAGCCCAGGAAACCATTTTTCCTCCTAGACCTCTGGGCCTGTGATGGGAGGCGCTGCTGTGAAGGTCTCTGATATGCCCTGGAGACATTTTCCCCATTGTCTTTGTAATCAACATTAGGCACCTCGTTACTTATGCAAATTTCTGCAGCTGGTTTGAATTTCTCCTCAAAATGGGTTTTTCTTTTCTATCACATTGTCAGGCTGCAAATTTTCCAAACTTTTATGCTTTGCTTCCTCTTGAACGCTTTGCTGCTTAAAAATTTCTTCCAACAGATACCTTAAATCATCTCTCTCAAGTTCAAAGTTCCACAGATCTCTAGGGCAGGGGCAAAATACTGCCAGTCTCTTTACTGAAGCATAGCAAACGTTACCTTTGCTCCAGTTCCCAAGAAGTTCCTCATCTCCATCTGAGACTACCTCAGCCTGGACTTCATTGTCCATATCACTGTCAGCATTTTGGTCAAAACCATTCAATAAGTCTCTAGGAAGTTCCAAGCTTTCCCACATCTTCCTGTCTTCTGAGCCCTCCATGTCTCTAGGAAGTTCCAAACTTTCCCACATTTTTCTGTCTTCTTCTGAGCCCTCCAAGCTGTTCCAGCCTCTGTCTTTTACCCAGATCCAAAGTTGCTTCCACATTTTTGGGTATCTTCGTAGCAGTACCCCACTCTCTGTGGTACCAATTTACTGTATTAGTCCACTCTCACACTGCTATGAAGACATACCCAAGACTGGGTAATTTATAAAGAAAAGATGTTTAATTGACTCACAGTTCTGCATGGCTAGGGAGGCCTCAGGAAACTTACAATCATGGCAGAAGGTACCTCTTCACAGGATGGCAGAAGAGAGAGTGAGTGCCAGCAGGGGAAATATTGGATGCTTATAAAACCATCAGATCTTGTGAGAACTCACTCACTATCACGAGAACAGCATGGGGGAAACCACTCCCATGATTCAGTTACCTCCCACTGCGTCCCTCCCATGACATGGGATTATGGGGCTTACAATTCAAGATGAGATTTGGGTGGGGACACAGCCAAGCCATATCGCCTGGGTAATGGGCATATTTAGTGTGTGAATCCTGATTATCACAAAGCCAGTTCCACATGGCTTGCATATGAAGCATATCAGCTGCTTCATCTGGGGTGTTCCAGTTGGCATTGAAAGGGGAAGTCAGATAGTTCCCCTTCTTAAGGTAAATAGACCTTATAATGGCTCTTATCTGGTCCAACAGGTCAGCTGTTCCCTTAGGAATGACCTGCTGTGTGTCTGGATCATGTGTAGCCGTCTGTGATTGTTCCATAGTGAGCTGTGGATCCTGTATCAACCCAAACATGCTCTTCCGCGCTGAAGCATTTAAATGCCAATATGCTGCCCCTAAATTATTTACTCTTGCAATTCATTTTAGTCAAAATTCTTTAGGAAGCTGATGGTACTGACCTACAAAATAAAGTAACTCTTTCACACTATAACCCCTGGTTTCAGTAGTTTCTTGGTTTTGCCCTCCCCTACCTGGACTCTCTTTTTGGTGACCAGAGATCTTAGAGATATTTTCTGTTTTTCTCACATATTTTTTCCCATTAGAGGCAGCTTTGAGTCTAGCATCCAAAGTTCAGGCCCACTGGAATCTGAGCGTGGTTCAACATCTTTTTAACTTTCATTTCACCAACCCAACACTCTTTTTAACTTTCATTTTAGCTGTTACAGATAACAATAACCATTGGATTGTGTATTTCACTTTTTCCTTATTAGTTTGCATTTCCTTAAGTATTCAGTGAACCAGCGCCCCAGGAGTTGGGTTCATCTTTAAATTTCACTGGTAACTTTTACCTTTAGTAACTGATCACAGGCCAGTTGCTGCTCCATAGGTGACTATATGGCCACTCAGGAATCAAAATTTCCTCATTCCCTACCCTTTTATTTTTATCCTTACAAACCACATGTTTCTGTGAGCCAGGGCTGATCTAGCAAATCCTACTCCTGACACCAATTCTGGGGTGTTTTCAATCCACAACCAAGTCTCTAGACAATTCAGTTGTTGGGTGTCCAACAATTCAATTCAATTCTGATACTAACTCTGAGAATTAGTACAGACCACACAGGTTAAGGGCTCAGTCCCACAGACTGCCCCTACTTCAGACACCAGTCTCAAATACCAGGCCCTCAGGTGACCCACACTTCTTCCAACTTGGGCAAATTTGAGTGTTCCCACATCCTTCCTCAGGTTTGATAATTTTCTGGAATGACCCACAGAGCTCAAAAAATGTTTTTACTTATCACTACCAGTTTATTATAAAAGATACAACTCAGGAACAGTCAAATGGTAGGGAGGCACAGAGCAAGGAAGGGGTGACATGAAGCTTCCATACTTTCTCTGGGCATGCCACACCCCCAGCTCCTCTCTATATTCACCAACCTGGAAGCTCTCTGAATCTTGTTGAAGGACGTTTACAGGACTCATCTCCAGCCCAGTTTCCTCCCTCTTCTTGCCTGAGGTCACTGGGTGGGGCTGAAAGGTCCAGCTCTCTAATTACCAGGTCCTTCTGGTAAATAGCTCTATCCTGAGGCTGTCTAGTGGCCCATGCCTCAGCTACCTCATTAGCATAATCTAAGGTGCTATTGAAAGGGGCTCTTTATGAATACATAACACACTCCTGTCCCTGCTACTTAGAAGCTGAGGCAGGAGGATCTAGTGAGAAAAACAAAGCAAAACAAAGCAAACAACAACAACAACAACAACAACAAACGCTTCTATTACTTAGGAAATTCCAAGGTCTTTAAAAGTTCTGTGCCTGATCCTGGGAGCAGGAACAAAGACCAAATATGTTTTTGTATTATACCACAGTTTGGAAAGTTCATTGAAATAGAAAGAGAAAAGAAAACCCCACCTCTATCCTACCACCCAAAGATAGTCTCTAATAGCATTACAGAGTACTTACTTCCAGGCTTTTTTGTGAGTTTTGAGCATTATATTTATATTAATATTACTCACATTTTATGGTAACATTTATGTTGATAAATCTAATCACTTTTACTTTATGAATGTTACTCTGTTAGTCAGATCTCATCTTAAATGTCATTTCTTCAGAAAAGCTTTTCCTGACAATTCAGTCACTATTTTAACACAGTCCTATTTTAATTCATCGCATGACACTGAACACAGATAACTTTGGAGTTTTGTTTAGTGTCTACTCTCCTTCCAGCCTTCATTAACCTGGATCTTGGGCTATTTTTTTCCTTGCTAGATATTTACAGCACCTAGAACAGTACCTGGACCTACTGTGGTAGGTATGCAATAAATTTTGTTGAGTAAGCGGCTAAATGAAAGCCCTAGGTCAGTTATATGTGTGTGTATATGAGTTTCTTTAAGGAAGAAAAGAAAACAGGCCGGGTGCAGTGGCTTGGCTCACACTTGTAATCCTAATACTTTGGGAGGCCAAGGTGGGTGGATTACTTGAGGTCAGGAGTTCGAGATCAGCCTGGGCAATATGGCAAAACCCCATCTCTACAAAAAAAAATTTTTTTTTAATTAGTCGTGTGTGTGCCTGTAGTCCCAGCTACTTAGGAGGCTGAGGTGGGAGGATCACTTGAGCCCAGGAGGCAGAGGTTGCAGTGAGCCAAGATCACGCTGCAGCACTCCAGTCTGGACAGTAGAATGAGACCCCTTCTCAAGAAAAGAAAATCATTGCTCAGAGTCTTCTTCTTTTACCTTAAATGTCTTAAGAGACCAAGAAATGGAGTTATTTGTCTAAAACTTCTGAGATTCAAATCACAGCTTCAAATAACATTCCAGCTGTGCCGAACTATACATTAATTTGTACCAGTTTTTAACCACAGAGACAGAAAAATGCTGCCTGGCACAGGATGTGGTCATTTGTGCTGAGGAAAGGCATATGATGTATCAGCTTCATGCAACTTCTTGAAGGTGACATCCATGGAGTCTCACTCAGAATGAGGCAAATGATAGCTGTGCTTGTGGCTTGTTTTTTTTCTGAGTTATGGTTTCTGAGTTCTGGTAGGCAATACCATTAAGTCTGTAGTTGAAATAGTGATCCCTATGCCACTGTTGGTTTGGGAATTTATAATTTATGTTACAAATTTACTTTGGGTTCAGGAGTAGCCTATGAGTTTTATATTTTCAGGTAGTTTGGGATAAAAAAAAAACAGATTAAATACTGAAACATAAACAAGAAACCAATAATTTCCATTCAATAATAGGAATTTAAAACAAATATTGTTAAAACCCAAGTGGTGAAGCACCTTGTTAGGAACCCATACAATTGTATCACCTTACCTCCAACTGCATGTCAATGGGTTAATAGGATGTCTGTGTAGAGAAATTATTTTTCTCAGTTGCTTGGGGTCCAGGAGTATCATGCAGTTCTTGATAGAGAATAGAAGATATAATCAATCCCTCTAAATAATTTGGGAAAGAGAAAAGAAACAGTTATTTACTTTAAGCTTCATTCAGAAAGAAATGAATAGGCTAATTTTGTTATTGTTGTTGTTTTAGTTGTTGCTTTGTTGCCCAGGCTGGAGTGCAGTGGTACGATCTCAGCTCACTGCAGCCTCTGCCTCCTAATTTCAAGTGACCTCTCATGCCTCAGCCTCCTGAGTAGCTGGGACTACAGATATGTGCCATCATGCCTGGCTAATTTTTATATTTTTAGGAGAGACGGGGTTTTACCATCTCTACTGGATGGCCAGACTGGTCTCGAACTCGTGACCTCAAGTGATCTGCCCACCTTGGCCTCCCAAAGTGCTAGGATTACACAACTCCTGGCCTGAATAGGTTAATTACAATGTTGAAAGATCATTCCATTATTTTGTGATTAATCTGCAAACAGATTATAATAGTCCCCCTTCTCTGCGGTTTCACTTTCTGCAGTTTCAGTTCCATGGTCAACCATGATCCCAAAATAGGTGAGTTCAGTACAATAAAATATTTTGAGAGACAGTCAATAATCACATACCTTTTATTATAGTATAGTGTTATAATTGTTCTATTTTATTGTTATTATTACTAATCTCTTACTGTGCCAGATTTATAAATTAAAACTTTATCTTAGGTGTGTATGTATAGGAAAAAACACAGTATTCAGTCATATACCACACAACGTTTTGGTCAATGATGGACTGCAAAAACAGTGGTGGTCTCATAAGTTAAGACCTATTTTTACTGTATCTTTTCTATGTTTAGATATACAAATACTTACCATTGTGTTACAGTTGCCTACAGTATTCAGTACAGTAACATGTTGTACAGTCTAAGAGCAGTAGGCTGTACCATATACCTGAGGTTTGTAGTAGGCCATACTGTCTAGGTTTCTATATATAAAGTGTGCTCTATAATGTTTGCATAATGATGAAATCACCTCATGATCCATTTCTTAGAATGCATCCCATCGTTAAGGAGCATGTGACTGTATATAGGGTTTGGTACTATCTGCAATTTCAGACCTCCACTGGGGGTCTTGGAAAGTATCCTCTGTGAATAAGGGGGGACTACTCTACTGTACTATTAATACTGGCGCTTAATCTGGGTCGTGTATGTTTGGAAAAGGTGGTTACCAGGACCCTGCTTTTATAAAATATATAATATGATCAGTATGTATAAATTATACATACTAAATTATAAAAGTAATAGAATGTAAAAACAGCATTGCCCAATAGAAGTTATACCTATTGCATAATAAGGTACCACTGCCATATGCAGCACAGGAAAACATTAAGACTAGAGTTAGGCCCAGTGCTGTTTATGATCCCACAGCACTGTGCTGTTTAGCATCCCATACACTTGTTTATGATCCCACAGACATTGTGGTAATGTTTTACAGTATATTCCCTGTGACACAAGCCTGTAGTCCCAGCTACTCAGGAGGCTGAGGCAGGAGGAGCACTTGATCCCAGGAGGTTGAGGCTGGAGTGCATCATGATCACACCTATGAATAGCCACTGCACTCCAGCCTGGGCAATATAGCAAGACTCCATCTATAAAAAAAGAAAAGACTAGAATTAGAATTATACTTTTAAAGGTAATTAGGGGAACTTAGCTATAACGTAATAACTATTTAAAAACGTGCTTTAGAGAAATCTATTATGTTTAAGTTTAATGGAAGCATTTATTTTTTAATGTCATTTGAAAGATTTTAGGAACCAAAGACTTGTCTGGAGTGTTTAAAATTCAGAATAATTGCAGTTATGTTTAATTTATATGTTAAAAAATGAAATATCATGTGCATCTTCATAAGTTTCCAGCTCTAAGAAAATTGTTTTATAGAAAATTTCACACCCTGATAGGAAACACTCACTTTATTTTTTCTCTTGTGGAAAGACAGACTAATTTCTAGGGGAAAAGTTTTTACCCAACTAGAGTTGTTTGGAAAACAAAACAAAAATACTCGGAAAAAACTTTTAAAAAGTGTTAACATTGGCCGGGCATGGTGGCACACGCCTGTAATCCCAGCACTTTGGGAGGCCCAGGCAGGCAGATCGCCTGAGGTCAGGAGTTCAAGACTAGCCTGGCCAACATGGTGAAACCCCGTCTCTACTAAAAACACAAAAATTAGCTGGGCATGGTGGCGCATGTCTGTAATCCCAGCTACTCGGGAGGCTAAGGCGGGAGAATCTTCTGAGCCTGGGAGGCAGAGGTTCCAGCAATGAGCTGAGATCGCACCAAGTGCACTCAAGCCTGGGTGACGGAGTGAGACTCTGTCTGAAAAAAACAAAAATAAAACAAACAAAAGTATTAACATTGAACATAAATACACTTGTTTATGATCCCACAGACATTGTGGTAATGTTTTACAGTATATTCCCAGGAGCCTAGTGAGGGTATTAGCAAACTTTTTCTGTAAAGGATGAAATAGTAAATATCTTAGGCTTTGTGGGCTATACAATCTCTCTTGCATCTTCTCAACTCTGCCATTGCAAGGTAAGACAACTACAGAAGATGCATAAATGAATATGAGTGGCTTTGTACCAATAAAACTTTATTTACAAAAATAGGCAGTGGGTTGGATTTGACCTGCAGGCCATAATTCCCTTACTCCTAACCTAGTGTATACATTTATTGTATGATTAGTTAAGAAAAGATTTGGCACTTGAAAGGAACAGTGTTTGTGTAACCATTTCAAAAGGGCATCAGTGAGGATTCTAACACTATTACTTTAAAAATTAGAAAAATATATATCAGTAACAGCTTTGTATCACATGCATGTATAGTTGATATAGCTCTAGTTACATAAATTAAGTAGACATAAATAAAACCATATGTAGACTAAATGTTGTGTTACCATTTAGTTGGTTTTCTTCTTTATTCCTGAAAATTTAAATCTAACAAGCTAATGCACTGGCAAATATTTACATCAACTCAAGTTTATTTCCTCCAGGAGACTTTTTTATACTATCCCACCTCCCACAGTGTGGTCTCAGAGCTGAATTTTTAAGGGTATGTTCAGTTAGTACTTATTTAAATACCTAATTATATTGTATTCGAAATTGTTTGTGCATGGCAAGCTTTCACCCCATTATATCATAAACTTTTTGAAAAAGGAGCCCTAAGCTATATTTATATATTTCTTTTTTATTTTTATTTTTGTTTTTTTTTTCTTTTTTTTAATTATACTTTAAGTTCTAGGGTACATGTGCATAACGTGCAGGTTTGTTACATATGTATACCTGTGCCATGTTGGTGTGCTGCACCCATCAACTCGTCAGCACCCATCAATTCATCATTTACATCAGGTATAACTCCCCAGTGCAATCCCTCCCCCCTCCCCCCTCCCCTATTTTTATTTTTGAAACAAGAGTCTCGCTCTGTCCCCCAGGCCAGAGTGCAGTGGCGCCATCTCGGCTCACCTCAAGCTCCGCCTCCCGGGTTCATGCTGTTCTCCTGCCTCAGCCTCCCTAGTAGCTGGGACTACAGGCGCCCGCCACCACGCCCAGCTAATTATTTTTGTATTTTTAATAGAGACAGGGTTTCATCGTGTTAGCCAGGATGGTCTCCATCTCCTGACCTTGTGATCCGCCCACCTCGGCCTCCCAAAGTGGTGAGATTACAGGCGTGAACCACCACGCCCGGCCTATATTTACATCTTTCTAAGAATGCTTACCTATGAAGTGGTATAATCCAACCAGATTGGAAAGCACAAGAAAAGAAGAAATTCAGAGTTCTTTTTCTAGCCTGCTCATTCACTCTTATAAACAATTATTATTTCTCTTCCTCTTAGTGACCAACCGTAACTATCTTCAGACTAATCTTGAGCCATAGGAAATAACCCAGAGATCCCCAAGTCTTTATTTTTGTTTAGCATCCAATGAGTGCTGGGAATATCACAGGCACTTTACTGAATACAAAAGATTTGGGACTGTCTACTTGGATCTAAAATGTCAGCGACATACTGTGATGTCAAAAGCAAGAGTTAAAACAATTTTCTAACGTATCATGAGAAAGAATATTCTTGTTGCTTATATCTTGGCCTGTGATCACAAGCAACTAACAATAAAATAAAAACCTCTGAGTATCAAGGCTAGACAGAAGGTGTGTTTCATGCTAGTGTACTGAGGGATATTAACTAGGTAGAGATAAGACTCGAGATGGTGGAATGTCATCCCAGCAAGGCAATTGTCATGCACAAACAATTTCAGATAGAATGTAATTAGGTGCTTCAATTAGTGGAAAAGACACAGCCTTATGGCCTGAATGACTGAAATAGAACTCTTGTGGCTTTTTGTTTCAGTCCTTCTTCCTCTGAGATTGGATTCCTGTCTTTGCCATTTCCCACTTAGAAAATGGAAGTAGCCAGGCGTGGTGGCTCACACCTGTAATCCCAGCACTTTGGGAGGCTGAGGCGGGCGGATCACTAGGTCAGGAGATCGAGACCATCCTGACAAACATGGTGAAACCCCATCTCTATTAAAAATACAAAAAAATTAACTGGGCGTGGTGGTGGGCACCTGTAGTCCCAGCTACTCGGGAGGCTGAGGCAGGAGAATGGCATGAACCCAGAGGGGCGGAGCTTGTAGTGAGCGGACATCATGCCACTGCACTCCAGCCTGGGTGACAAAGTAAGACTCTGTCTCAAAAAATAAAAAGAAAATGGAAAGAAAGATTCTGTCATGAGCATGTATGTTATGAGAGTATGATACATTTGCCGATAGTATTTTTTCCTCTTTGAATAGTTGAGGAATAAAAGTTGGGCTACTGAGCCCCTGTATTTAACACTCCACTGTCCCCCCCAGTTTTCAGCAGCCCCCATCAGCCACTATCTCTACTTATACAAGCCATTTGTTCTGGAGCTGCTGTAGGGGTAAAAAGTACACAATATACCTCGATACCCATCAATTCTAGCTGTTTCCCCTGCCTGAGCTGCACATTGACCCCTTGTCTTAGTTTTCCAGAAACTAAATTACCACAAACTGGGTGACAAAACACCAGTTTGTCAAAAAACAACAGAAATTTTTTATCTCACTGTTCTTGAGAGTAGAAGTTCAAAATTAAGGTATCAGCAGCACCATGGGAAGGGCCTAGGGAAGAATTCTTTTTTGCCTCTTTCTGGCTTCTGGTGGCTTCCAACAATGCCTGATGTTCCTTGGTCATGGCAGCATAACTGTAATCGCTGCCTCCATTGTCACATGGGCTTCTTCTCTGTGAGCATCTCTTGTTTCTCTCCTCCTCTAGGGAGACTAGTCATTGGATTTAGGACCTACCCTAATCCAGTGTGACCTCATCTTAACTAATTACATCTACTGTGACAATATTTCCAAATAAAGTCACATTCTGAGGTTCCAGGAGGACATGAATTTAGGAGGGACACTATTCAACACAGTACACCCTTCATCTCCTGGCTCTACAACTAAATATCAAATAGACCAGATACCCATCATGAAATTGATTTCTTTTTAAATTAATTGTACAGTGGTGATCAATCGGTGTATGTATTTAATTACTTCTGTCCTGTACGAGCTATGGGTCTTGTCTGATTCCATGTGAAAAGTTGAATTTGATCATTTTTGAAAGGCCTTACATTTTCTCTATTGTGACATCTTGTGCAGTGTAGATGCTTAGATCAAAGATAAGAACTTTAATAGAAAGTTTGCTGAAAAAAATAATTATTCTCCCCCTTAGGATACATAGCTCCCATCTTCAGTAGCTTTCCATGGCATAGTCTCAGTCCCTTTTGAGGTATACAACTCTTTGGTACTTGTAAGAAGTACAAACTACTTTGATGCTTCTGAAAGGTGAAAAAAAAAAAAAACTAAGCCACATGTGTGGTTTATGGATGTTAATTACTGCCACATTTAGATGTGTGAAGAAGGGTGGCTGGAGCGAGCTGGGAGAGACCGTGTCAGCCTCGCTTAGGCACTCGCTGAGGCTCCCGCGGTACTGCTCAGCACACGCAAATATATGCTTCAAAAGGAAGTGCCATTTTTTATCAAAATATTACATCTCTCAAGCCCAGATCAAGACCTGTCACTCATGGGATGCAGGGGTTATCTTACAAAATCAGCAGTGCTCTGCTGCAGAAGTTCACTCACAGGGGATTTCTGTAAGTGCTTACCATGGGCCGAGCTTTACAGCTTGTACTGTGTCAAACGGGTAAGTTCTGTTGGTGATAAAACCAAGACATCTCTCCCTGAATCTTTTTTTAATCACGCTGTCACCCAAGCTGGAGTGCAGTGGCATGATCTCGGCTTACTGCACCCCCAACCTCCCAGGCTCAAGTGATCTTCTCACCCCAGCCTCCAGAGTAGCTGTGACTACAGCTGCATGCCACCACGCATGGCTAATTTTTTTTTTTTTTTTCTGTAGATACAGGGTCTCGCTATGTTGCCCAGGCTGGTCTCAAACTTTTGGATTCAATCCATCCTCCTGCGTTGGCTTCCCAAAGTGCTGGGATTACAGGCATGAGCCACTGTGCCTGGCCCTTGAAACTTTTTAACAGAAAACATCTCTGGATTTTTTTTTTTTTAATAACTAAGCTGCGTATCACAGCAAACTAAAAGGAATGTGTAGGAAGACATTTGACATCTGCAAAAGAGCCATAGACAATTGCAGTGGCTCACAGAAAAATGGGGCTGCCCACTGTCCTTAGTGGATCCTCTGGAGAGTTTTCTCCCTTCTTTTTGCTTTTTTTTTTGAGACGGAGTCTCACTCTGTCACCCAGGCTGGAGTGCGGTGGTGCAAACTAGGCTCACTGCAAGCTCCACTTCCCGGGCTCACGCCATTCTCCCACCTCAGCCTCCAGAGTAGCTGGGACTACAGGCACCCTCCACCACGCCCGGCTAATTCTGTTTTTGTAATTTTAGTAGACATGGGGTTTCACCGTGTTAGCCAAGATGGTCTTGATCTCCTGACCTTGTGTTTCACCCTCCTTAGCCTCCCAAAGTGCTGGGATTACAAGCGTGAAGCCACTGCACCCGGCCTCTTTTTGCATTCTTTGTCCATCAAGCAGTAGTGTTGGTGCCTCCTTCCAGCTGGGTTAAGAGAACGCATGAAACACCCTTATGTGCCTGCTGACTTTCATAGCAGATTTTCTTACCAAGTGAGTTCTGCTTCTCAAATAAACTTTGGCACCAGGCACGATGACCCGAGCCATTGTGTACCTTGGTGCCGTTTGATAGTTACAGGAAGGTACCCTGCTGAGGGATAAATGAGGAGTCCCAGTGGTGTGCCAAAATCAGCTCATAGCTGCTTGTTAAATTTTCAGGAATTTTGTATGCTGGCTGACTCCATGTCGGTAGCTTGAAATTGGCCATGGTGGAGTATTTATACCACTGAAATCAGCAAATGCCACAAATAAGCCCTTCCCCCATCCTGAGCTGGCTGTTAAGCAATTACCAGCACACCGCTGGACTGAAGACAACAAAATCCTGTCCTGGCTCATGAGAACTATCAATTTTTTTGTAATTTGTCAGCCCAAAGGGATTTTGGTTTTGGGTGTTCTGTTTTGTTATTGTGTTGTAGTTTGCATGAAAGAGAATAGTGTTAGAGACAGAAGAGTACATGAGCTCCCTCCACTTCATGTTCACAAAAATAACTATATTAAAAATTCAGCTCTGAGACCACACTATGGGAGGTGGGATAGTATAAAAAGGTCTCCTGGAGGAAATAGACTTGAGTTGATGTAAATATTTGCCAGTGCATTAGCTTGTTAGATTTAAATTTTCAGGAATAAAGGAGAAAAGGCAGGGAGAGAAAGAAAAAGAGGGAGGGAGGGAGGGAGGAAGGGAAAGAAAGAGAAAGAGAGAGAGAGACCTGGAAATTGATTCTTTTAAAATTATCTACTCCCGGCCAGGCGCGGTGGCTCAAGCCTGTAATCCCAGCACTTTGGGAGGCCGAGACGGGCGGATCACGAGGTCAGGAGATCGAGACCATCCTGGTGAACACGGTGAAACCCTGTCTCTACTAAAAAAATAAAAAAAACTAGCCGGGCGAGGTGGCAGGCGCCTGTAATCCCAGCTACTCGGGAGGCTGAGGCAGGAGAATGGCGTAAACCCGGGAGGTGGAGCTTGCAGTGAGCTGAGATCTGGCCACTGCACACTCCAGCCTGGGCGACAGAGCAAGACTCCGTCTAAAAAAAAAAAAAGAAAAAAGAAAAAAAAATTATCTACTCCCATTCAATTCTTGGAAAGTTTTCACAGCATTTGAAGAACACTACCGAAGTAAAAGACCCCAATGCCAAAATGTACTCACGTGCTGTTCTTCACTTTAGTTAATGAACCAATAATTATTTAGTGAGCACTTGTGAACACTGCAGAGGATAAATGGATGAATGGATGGTTGGATGGAAAGGCAGAAAGAAAAATGGATAAACACTAAGCATTTACTATATTCCCAGAACTTTGGCATAAAAGAATACAACTATAAAAGACTGTCCTTGCCATGTCTTTGGGACACAATCAAGTACAATAACACCCTGCCACAATATAATGTATACAATTGGATGTAACAGGATTGCTGATTGCCTCCAGTTGTCTACCCTTGCCCACTTCTTAGACAAGAGCAAGCAAAGTTCTTACCTTAATGGATAGGAAGTAACTGCCTCATGATCATTTGGGTCTTTTAAGGTTTAATGTACGGTCAGCTGTGTACAGTTTAAGCTTCACTATCATTGCTTTGTGCTTTTTGTAACAGTATATCAAAAAAAAAACAACTCACCTACTATATTTCATTTTCTTGCAATAATGTGACCCCCATATTTTACAAGATAAAATTTCAGGATCCCATCTACTATATTGTGGAGGGAGCTCATGTACTCTTCTGTCTCTTTCTCTTCCTTTCTCTCTCTCTCTCTTTCTCTCCCTTTCTTCCTTTCTTCCTCTCTTCCTCTCTTCCTCTTCCTTCCTTCCTTTCTTTTTCTTTCTTTCCATCCTTCCTTCCTCCTTCCTTCCTTCCTTCCTTTCTTTCCCTCCTTCCCTCCTTCCCTCCTTCCCTCCTTCCCTTTTCTCTTTCTTTTCTTTCTTTCTTTCTTTCTTTCTTTCTTTCTTTCTTTCTTTCTTTCTTTCTTTCTTT
>NC_045449.1:48661056-48675395 GCF_002776525.5 Piliocolobus tephrosceles | reverse complement strand
TCCTTCCTTCCTTCCTTCCTTCCTTCCTTCCTTCCTTCCTTTCTTTCTTTCTTTCTTTCTTTCTTTCTTTCTTTCTTTCTTTCTTTCTTTCTTTCTTCTTTCTTTCTTTCTTTGTCTCTGTTGTCCAGGCTGGAGTGCAGTGGTGTCATCATGGTTCACTGTAGCCTTGACCTCTTGGGCTCAAGCAATACTTCCACCTCAACCTCCTGAGTAACTAGGACTACAGGCACACACCATCATGCCCTGCTAATTTTTTAACATTTTATAGAGGGGTCTCACTGTGTTTCCCAGGCTGGTCTTGAACTCCTGGGCTCAAGTGATCTTCCCGCCTTGGCCTCCCAAATTGCTGAGATTACAGGCATGAGCCGCCATGCCTGAGCTTCCTTCTTCACTTTATAAAAGAAAAGAACATTTCTCACCCACCTCTAAGGTATAAGTACTTCCAAGATGCCAAACAAAGGATCAATTAGATAATTTCTTCCATCAAATTTTCATAAATTATTTCCTTTCTATCCTTCTCATTAGGAGATACATTCCCAATAAATTTTACTTTTTGTGTTTGGTAATTATTGATCAAAAATCATAATATACCTATATCGTTTTACTCAATTGTATGTTAATAATTGTAATGCTAATTCAATCCAGAAGAAAACACATTTTGACACATAACACTTCATGTTCACAAAAATAACTATATTTTATTGGGTTTTTTTTTTTTTTTTTGGTGCAGATACATATAATGGGATGAACAATAGATGACTCAAGCATACAAGAGTACTACATTAGGATAAAATTCCATGGGTGGAGTGAAATGGAAATAGAAGTTCAAAGAGAAATTTCCTGATTATCTTGAAAAGCTTATTTATGTATTTTTAAATTTATGATGGAGTAAATTAAATCACAAATATGTATATATTCCTAAGTAGATACATTTGAAAGGGTGTGGTAACAGCTTAAACTATCATTATTTACAATACACAAACTGTATTCTTTTTTTTAAAAATAGTTAAACTCATGATGAAAAGTTATAGATATCAACTTAGTATGTACTTAACGTCCACTATGTATAAGAGAGATGCATAATTTTTCAAAATTCTTTTGAGGGTGCTTGAGCAAAAAATTTGAAAAATGCCAACCACTATTATATGAAGTCTACAAGACACAGCATAGAGGTGTCTTTAAGCCTGAGCCTGTTTAAAGGCCTACGGCAGAGATTTCCTGTGTGACACTTTAATATCCAAAGCTTTGAAAGTACTGTGTTATTAGTCACTTCCAAATGGAGTTTTCCTAATTCTAAGCCTGAATACTAGCCTGAATATCAGCTAGACTGCTGATTAGATCCTGGAAGAAACTGTAGAACAGAACTGTCAGGGCAGATGATGTCTATTCTTTTAAAAACTGTTTTCCACATTTCCATTTAGCATTTTTCTATGGATGAAGCACCTGTAATTTTTTCCATCAAAATTAAGAAAAAGAAAAGGCCTCTGAATAAGCAAAGAATAAGATTAACAGATTGACATAGGGTAGATTTCAGGATGATGATGAAGGAAGCAGGATTTAATCTATTTCATTATTTTTCATAATTAGTATTAATTTATATACAAACAACTGAACCAAAATTGTTTATGTTGGAAGCAATTCCACATGCCAGTGCATATGAAACTATTATGAAAACAGCAAAGTCAAGTGTCTTAAGACTTTACATGCTTTGGTCAGATCTTTTTAATCTTTTCTAGGTTGTGAACATCTTTGAGAACTGTACTCTTTGCCCAGAAAAAGGTACACATGCCCATAAACACAAAATTCCACATACTATTGATTGATTTCTCAAACCCTGAGATCTCCATAGAAAAATGCTAAATGGAAATGTGGAAAACAGTTTTTAAAAGAATAGACATCATCTGCCCTGACAGTTCTGTTCTACAGTTTCTTCCAGGATCTAATCAGCAGTCTAGCTGATATTCAGGCTAGTATTCAGACTTAGAATTAGGAAAACTCCATTTGGAAGTGACTAATAACACAGTACTTTCAAAGCTTTGGATATTAAAGTGTCACACACACACAGCAGGTGAATGAAGATGTCAGAGCCAGGCCTAAAGGCGGACCCTGGTAATCCAGCCCTTGGTGTATAACCTTCAAACACCAATAAACAAGATTATCTGGATTTAACATGTGACCTTTCTCATTTTGACTGGTAGGTCCAGATGTTTTCTTATTTAGCTGCCTGATTGAAATCTGCTTTAACTGACTGCATTTGGATCTAGATTTGAGGCTGCAGGAATGACAGTCTTGAAAACTACATTCTGCACTAGGTGATGCTGTCTAAACAGTAACATATGGAGACTATGGTTTAATAATTAAAAATAATTTGTGACCTTACCCTTAATAGATTTGCTAATTATGTCAACTGAATAAGTAAAAATGGGATCACGATAGATATTTCACTATATTCATCAGTCTGGTGGCATTAAAGACATTGACAAGATGTGTTAGAACCAGCCTTTCTGCACCTGCGTCTAGAGAAGCAGAAATCTCAGCCAGGGCCTTTGTTATCGTTTCCTACTCTTCAAGTAATTTCATAGCAGCCCTTGAGAAAATAGGAAAGGCTCTTTATTAACTTCTGTTAAGGTAGCCTAGGCTGTGGTCATACCTCCCATCCACCAACATTTGAACAAACACTGCTTAATGGTCCATTATTACTCTCTTCATTACTTGGAGCCCAGAATGCTCTCTGGCATTTTTATATGACCTATTCCTTACTCACCATCAGCTTGATTTTCTGGTTCTAGTCCTTCAGGTTGTACTAGTTCTCTCTCTCTCTGAGACTGTATAGAAAAGATAATTCTTTCTTTTCTTATTTTGTCTTATGAGAGAACTCACATTCCTGAATGAACCCTCAGTGAACTTCCCCAGGTGCATTTACACCACTGCTGCTTTGCAGTCCAGAGATAGTGCTCATTAACTGATCAATAACCATAGCCTAGTAAAACACACTAAATTATTAACAATAGAAAGTGAGACAGTATGGTCCATAAAAGCACAAAATATGGCAAAGAAGTAATATATCCTCATGTATCTGGATCCTTATGGATTTTAACCCAATTTAGAAAGAGCAAAAATCAGTAGTTAGGTATTTGTCTTAAACTGATAATAAAATAACTAAGTGTGGGAAATGTCCAATCAGGCCAACTCTTTTATACTTGGTTTTTTAACCCTCCTTTCCTACTGTCAAGTAGCAGGTGCCCTTGTGTTTTTCAACAAGCTAATTCTTGTTAATTTTGTTGAAAGGGAATGAAATCAGTTGCACAGGCACAAAAGGAGTTAAAAATAGTTAAATAGTTAAAAATAGTCTTCTGAGCACTTGTCATATGGAAGTAATCATAGCTCAGAAACTATATGTATCACGATGCTTCTTGTAATTGTTGGTGAATGGGTAGCTAAAGATTCCCATTTTGAGACAGAGTCAGTATCAGAGCTATCAATTTTATTTTGTTTTGTTTATCTGTATAGACTTATTTTTAAAACAGCTTTAATGTGGTTATAATGCACATACTTTAATTGTTCAATTCAATGACTTTTCTAGTAAATTTACAGAGCTGTACAGCTACTACCATGTTTTAGAACATTTCCATCACTCTAAAAAACCCTTTATACTTGTTTGTAGTTGATCCCCATTACTGCCTGCAGCCTCAGGCAACCACTAATATTATTTCTGTCTCTAAAGATTTACTGTTTCTGGGTATTTCATATAAATGGAATAATACAATATATAATATTTTGTTTCTGGCTTCTTTTACTTAGCATAATGTTTCTGAAGTTCATCTATGTTGCTGCATGTATCAGTAGTTTGTTTATTCCTTTTTTCTTAAAATTTTTGAGATGGGATCTCACTATGTTGCCTAGGCTGGTCTCCAACTCCTGAGCTCAAGTGATCCTCCCACCTCAGCCTCCCGAGTAGCTGGAAACATAGAGAGGCCCCATCTCTACATAAAAAAAAAAAGAAGAGTTTTAGTCCCAGCTACTCAGGAGGCTGAGGTGGGAGGATTACTTGAGCCCAGGAGGTCGAGGCTGCCTAGTGAGCCATGATCATGCCACTGCACTCCAGCCTGGGCGACAGTGAGACTCTGTCAAAAAAAGAATACCATTGTATTCATGTAGTACATTTTGATTATCAATTCACTCTTTGATGGACATTCAACTGTTTGCATTTTTTACCTTCTATGAACATTTATGTACAAGTCTTTATGTGGACATAGGTTTTCACTGCTTTTGAGCAGATACCTAGAATTGTTGGCTTGTATAGTAAATTTAAGTTTAATTTTATAAGAAACTTGCCCCTATATTGGTTACTGACTGCTGTGTGTCAAATGACCCCAAACCCTAGCAACTTAAAACATATTATCTCAGGAATACAGGCACAGCACATCCAGGTTCTCTGCTTCAGTCTCTCCCAAGGCTGCTAACAAGATATTGACCTGAACTGTGGTCTCATCTAAAGACTTGACTAGGGAAGGATCAGCTTCCACGCTCACTCATGTGGTTGTTGTCAGGATTCAGTTCCTGAAGACTATTAGACTGAAGGCCTCATTTCTTCACTGGAGGTTGGCCAGACACTACCTTCAGTTCCTTGCTCTCCAGCTTACTTCATCTGAGAAGCTTGCAAGAAGCACCAGAGAGAGAAAGAGAGAGAACAGTCTTTTATAACCTAAACACAGAAGGGACACCTTCTATCACTTTTCCATGTTTTTTTCATTAGAAGCAGTCACCTAGGTCCAAACCACACTGGAGGGGAATATTACACGAGGGTGTGAATGCTAGGAGCTGTTTTAGAAGGCTGCCCACCATACTGCGAAACTGTTTTCCAAATGACTGTATCATTTTACACTCCCACCAGCAACGGATGAGGGTTCCATTTTCTTCACATCCTTGCCAACGCTGTTTATCATGTCTTTCTTATAGTGGCCATTCTAGCAGGTGTGAAGTGGCATCTCATTATGGGTTTAGTTCACACTTCTCTAATGACTGATGATGATGAGCATCTTTTCATTGGTCTGTCGTCCATTCATGTAATTTCCTTGGTGAAATGTTAATTCACATCTTTTGTGCATTTAAAAAATTTTATTTATTACCTTAGAAAAGCTAAAGACTACTGTTGTGCATTTTAAAATTGGATTATTCATCTTATTATGGAGTTGTAGGATATTTTCATTTATGAATCATGTTTTCAGTGTTATATCTAAGAAATCTTTGCCTGTCTCAAGGTCATGAACATATTATGTGTCAGCTACTATGCTACGCCTGTATACACATTATTTTGCTTGATTTCATTCCTGTAATAGCCCTATTAGGTATAGATATTATCATTACTGCAACACAAATGAGAAAATGCACAGAAGTCAGATTACTTGCTGAGGTCACACAACTAGTTAGTACAACTTGAACCTGGGTTCTGTCTTACTCCAAAGCCCATGCTCTTTTATCAGAAACTTAAAAAAAAAAAAAAAAAGGCCAGGCACAGTGACTCATGCCCGTAATCCCAGCACTTTGGGAGGCTGAGGTGGGTGGATTGCCTGAGGACAGGAGTTTGAGACCAGCCTGGCCAACATGGTGAAACCCCGTCTCTACTAAAAAAAAATACAGAAAAGTTAGCCGGGTATGGTGGCGTGCGCCTGTAATCCCAGCTACTCAGGAGGCTGAGGCAGGGGAATTGCTTGAAGCAGGGAGGTGGAGGTTGCAGTGAGCCAAGATTGAGCCACTGCGCTCCAGCCTGGGTAACAGAGCGAGACTCCATCTCAAAAAAAAAAAAGGCATTCAACTCTATTTTCAGTGGAAAAAGTAAGTTACATGCTATATTGTTCCTTCCCTGTAATTACCAATACCCATCCAATATTACTTGAATATTGTTAGTAGAAACCTCTCTGTGATCATTAGAAGTTGCTGTTTGAAATAGAAAGGACATAGATTCCAGTTTGTTGGCCAGATTCCATTCTAGTTTTGTTCTGCCAGACAATATTCCCTCTGCAGTTTCCAGCAGAGCTAGGATGCATCTTTGCTTGCAGCCTTGAAGTATGTTACTGGGCAGCTGTTAAGCAGTTGTTACACTTCACCCCCAGGGATAAACATGTTCCAGTGACAAGATAGCTTATTCCCTTGTGTACTTTTAATGTTGTACATTCACCCAGGAGAAGTCAGTGCTGAGTTTCTTCTATTATTTCTCAGTGCTCTAATTCCATTATTTGAGAACCAGGGAAGAAGGAAGGGAAGAACCAGAGAAGAGTAAAAGTCTAAATAATATGTTACAGATGGGAAATGTTAATTTTTTTAATGTTTTGTATTTTAATGTAATGCTAAAAAGCACAAGAATCTTCTAATTCTTAATCCTTATATTCATTTCCTTCTCCTCCAAGAATCCTTTATACCCTCTGGGTCTGATTGTTATACCTTAAGTTAGAAATACAATTTATTGTTTCCTTCTATCCTGGGCTAATGTGCTAGCTTTAGGCAAAATTGCAATCTGTACAATTTTTAAAAACACTGTCAACCCTAATTTTGTACTTGAATGAAACAATAGTATAGTTGTTCACTCTTTCCTTTCTTCCTTCTTATATTCTTTCCTTCCTTCCTTCCTTGTTTGTTTGGTAAGTAGTCACTGAGCTCTGTATCAGGTACGTGCTAAATGTTGATAGAAGCAGCATAGTATACAGACATTGACATCAAACAGTCACTATGGAGAGAGGACAATGGGGAATATTATAGGAAGAGCAGATTTGGAAAGAGAGAAGAAATGGGAGAGATAATGAGCTTGTTTGCAACTTGTTGAGTGTGAGATAAGTGTTATATGTCAGGAAGTATATGTCTGCGGCTTTCCAGGTCTACTGGAAATACAAATTTGAGAGTCAACAGCAATGAAAACTTGGATCAGGAGACAGAGTATGTAAAGTGAAAAGGCAAAAGTTTCAAGAAATAGGCCCCAGGAGATAATTCACATCTAGGAGACAGAGAAAGAGGAATAAACAGGATATAAGTAAATAAGTGAGGTAGGAGTGGAATCAGCAAAGAATAAGCTAAGGAAAGAGGTTTAAAAAGCAGGGACTGGCCAGTGGCAACCTATTGCAAAATGGTGGAGTAGGAAGGGCAGAAGCCAGACTACAGTGGGCAAAGGAGTCAGCTAGAGGACTGGCTAGCGCTGTGGGGCATGGGCCTTATTCTGATGCATCAAGAGAAACTATATACTGCGTGACAGCATCAGAATCTTGTAGACAAGTTAGGGGTATATTGTGATTTACTACATCTTCTCTGCCTGGCCTGGTTATTATCACTAAATTGGTTCAGGCTGCCCAAGGAGTTCATGCATTCATTCATTCAGTTTCTTTTTTTTTTTTTTTTTTTTTTTGAGACGGAGTCTCGTCACCCAGGCTAGAGTGCAGTGGAGCTATCTTGGCTCACTGCAACCTCTGCCTCCCGGGTTCAAGCGATTTTCCTGCCTTAGCCTCCTGAGTAGCTGGGACTACAGGTGCATGCCACCATGCCCAGCTATTGTTCGGACATTTTTAGTAGAGACGGGCATTCACCATGTCAGCCAGGCTGGTATCGAACTCCTGGCCTCAAGTGATCTGCCTGCCTTGGCCTCCCAAAGTGCTGGAGTGCTGGGATTACAGGCATGAGCCACCACACCTGGCCCATTCATTCAATTTCTTTTTTTTTTTTTTTTTTTTGAGACGGAGTCTCGCTCTATTGCCCAGGCTGGAGTGCAGTGGCCAGATCTCAGCTCACTGCAAGCTCCGCCTCCCGGGTTGACGCCATTCTCCTGCCTCAGCCTCCCGAGTAGCTGGGACTACAGGCGCCCGCCACCTCGCCCGGCTAGTTTTTTGTATTTTTTTTAGTAGAGACGGGGTTTCACGGTGTTAGCCAGGATGGTCTCGATCTCCTGACCTTGTGATCCACCCGTCTCGGCCTCCCAAAGTACTGGGATTACAGGCTTGAGCCACTGCGCCTGGCCCATTCATTCAATTTCTAAAGTAACTAGGCCCTTGTTAAGTTCTGGGGACACGAATATTATTTAAACCTGGTCCCCACCTTGAAAATACTCCTAGTCTATATGGGAAATAGATACACTAACTGTGATATAACACAAAACATGCTGTACATACCAAGAACTACTTATGCTCTGGACACAGAAGACTTTTTCATTCCTTCCTTTGCCTGTGACCCTGAGTTTGGTATTGTAACAGTCAGAATGGTTTTTAGCCAATTTAATTGTATTTGGATGACAGTTTTTGAATTTTGCTAAGAATTGTATTTTAACATGCTTTAAACTTTTTCATTCCTGTTTTAAAAAAAGATAGAGTGAATATTCTATGCAAGGGAATTTTGAATGAAAAAGGGAGTTTTTTTTCTTTTGGATTTATAAATGAAATTTCTACCAGGTGCCTACTTTAGTCTATGCTTGTTTAGGCACCATCTAAAACTTCAACCTCTTTAAATGTATTTTCATCCATTATTTTTTGATGGGTAGCAGTTATTTCTCAAAAATGTAAATACAAAAGAGTTTAATATGTAGATGAAAATAATCAATAGAATTATAATAATAAACAATATAGTTTAGAAAGACCTTTCATACATCATGGCCTTCAGTCCTCACAATTCTAAAGAATTATACCTGGTCCCATGACATTTGAAGAGCTTAGCCCAGCTGAGCAGCTGGAACCTTACCTACTGCTGATGTGTAGTGTATTTCTGTTGTAAAAGTAGTAAATCTCCTCTTGTTCTAATGGGGAAGCAAAGAATTGCAATGAAATTATTAAACAAAATTATTTTTATTATTGTGCCCATGAATGAGCTATTTGATAGTCAGATAAGGCAAAGATTAATGTTATTAGTAAAACTGAGGGTGGTTCCTTTGCAAATGAAACTTTTTACACGCTAATGCTCTTGCATTTGAAGTTATGTGATTTACTGATGGCCAGTTTAGATTCTTTTTTTTTTTTTTTTTTTTTTTTTTTTTGAGACGGGTCTTACTCTGTTGCCCAGGCTGGCTGGAGTGCAGTGGCATGATTACAGCTCACTGCAGCCTGGACTTCCCCAGGCTCAGATGATCCTCCCTTCTCAGCCTCTTGAGTAGCTGCAACTACAGGCATGCTGTATTCCCAGCTATTCCCAGGTATTCTACCATACCTGGCTATTTTCTGATGACTTTAATTTTTTCTTTCTTTCTTCTTTTTTTTTTTTTTGAGACGGTCTCGCTCTGTCTTCCAGGCTAGAGTACAGTGGCATGAACACAGCTTACTGCACACTTGACCTCCTGAGTTCAAGGGAATCTCCTGCCTTAGCCTCCTATGTAGCTGGGACAACAGGCACACACTACCACACCAGGCTAAGTTTTTTATTTTTTGTAGAGACAGGGTCTTACTTTGTTGCCTAGGCTGGTCTCAAGCTACTGGGCTCAAGCAGTCCTCCCACCTCTGCCTCCTGAAGTGCTGGAGTTACAGATGCGAGCTACTGCACCTGGCCAAGACTGTATTTCAATGAGAACTTAAACCTATAGAATTTTATCCAAACCTGTATTAAGATACCAGTATTTCATCTTTTGTTAGCCTGATTCACCTTTTCCAGTTTTTTCCTAATTTAAGAATAGGCATTTTCAAGAATAACAGATGTTCATTTTTTTAAATTTTAAGAGGAAAAAAGAAAACATAATAAATTGTATGAATGTCAAAAGTTTAGTTTGCATTGAAGCTTTATAATTTTACTGGTTAGCAAATATTAAAACTTTCCTTACTCTTTAGTTCTAAAAATATCATCGGTTTCTCTCTCTCATTACATTACATACAAAAATGTAAATTAGAAAACAAAAATGACCCATCGTTTCAGTGTTCTTCCTAATTCAAAGAGGTCACTGTGGGAGAGAAGTATAGACATTAATTTTATAAGGAAAACTGTTCTAGTTCATCTGTTTGCGCTAGATTGGGTGACAGTAACAAACTTTGTGGACTGAATACCTACAATACATATATTTCCCATTTTGCTCTTTAGTGCTTCAAGCTTCTAAATCCTATTAACAGCTGTCAAAACCTGGTAAACTATTTAGATGCTTTCACAATTTGTTTAATTGGATAGTTAGAAAATGGCATGCTAGAAAAGCCCACCACCCCCCCTTTCTTTTAGCCTGGCTGAACATCTGTAGCATTAGGGCCTCATTATCTCTGAATTGGCATAGCAAATCAGTGGCATCATTAAAATGCCACATTAAGATGATTAAGCTTCTTTGTTATCCAGTTGACTTTTGCATGTGCTGAAGATTTCATGGTTATGACCCCCGATCCTTGTAAAACACTTAAATAGCATCACCCTTTTGTGCCTTCCCTAACAGCCTCTACCTCATTTTGTCCCTTCTCACAGTATCTCTGGCAAACCTGAGGATATTACTTCCAACTTTGTCCTTCTTATAGTTGGATTCTGAGATCACATAGTTTAAGGTGGAAATTCAGAATCTCTTTTTTACACTGGGAAATTCCTGGTACCAACATGCTCTCCAAGATACCCAAGTTGCCTGTTCTGTTTGCCATCTTTGATAGGTTCTTCTCTCCAACTGAGCATTTTATGTGCCTGTAAAAACAAACTGAGACACAGTTGGCTGAGACTGCTATTGCCCCTGAAGGATTCAGATGTTGGATCCTTTCCAGGACCTATTGTTTTTGCAGTGTCTCAGGTGAAACCAAAAATGTCTACTCTGGAGTACAAGCCTTTCATGTGATAACCATCACCCCAGGAAATGAAACCATGTGCATCAGCTCCAGTGAGCCAAACCTTTGTTCTCTTCAGCCTACAAAATTCTCTCCGGGGTGTGTGTGTGTTCGTGTGTGTCATCTTCCTAAGAGGCCTCCAAAACACAGACAAAGATGGGAACAATTGTGCCCTAGAGTAGCTCCTTTAGAAAGAAGTTTAGTTTAATCTAATTTCCTATGGGTTAGATTCAATTTAGACATCTTTTCCCCACCTCTGGGAATGTATAGCAATTGCCTTTATCAGCAATTTGTGCTTTGGTATATTCTTTTCTCCCCAAGTTCAGTTATTAGAAAATGTATTCAGGAAGCCTTTAAGTTTTTTATTATAAAATAGATCATATGTACAAAAGGCAAGTATAATTACATGTGTAGATTAAAGATTAGTAAGAAACCATCCATACACCCACCACCTGACTTAAGAAATAAACTCCGGCTGGGCGCGGTGGCTCAAGCCTGTAATCCCAGCACTTTGGGAGGCCCAGACGAGCAGATCACGAGGTCAAGAGATCGAGACCATCCTGGCTAACACGGTGAAACCCCGCCTCTACTAAAAAAATACAAAAAACTAGCCGGGCCAGGTGGCGGGCGCCTGTAGTCCCAGCTACTCGGGAGGCTGAGCCAGGAGAATGGCATGAACCCGGGAGGCGGAGCTTGCAGTGAGCTGAGATCCAGCCACTGCACTCCAGCCTGGGTGACAGAGCGAGACTCCGTCTCAAAAAAAAAAAAAAGAAAGAAAGAAATAAACTTCCACCAGTGTCTATGAGGCTTCCTCATCGTTTTCTAAGTGTCAACTTAAGATGTATGTCTAAGAAACCTGATATATATTATAAGAAGATTAGAATTTACAAAACCAAAACATGAGATTATTCATACTATAAAGGGTTTATTCACTTTACAAAAGAGTTCAGGATACTATCAGGCAGTTCCCCAAATATATTCAAGTATTTGTTGCCAGGTCTTTAAGATTTTCTGCCTTTATTAAATGAATGGGTGTTGCCAGTCACTGACAACTGAAGTCAGGGAAAAATAAACATTTCTGAATGTAGAATGTTAATCAGCGGGACAGTGTTACTGGTTTTGCATGAAACATTTTATGAACACATCAACTACATAAAAGCAGATCTGTAGCAATGTAATTATATCATACTAAATATAAAGCAGAATAAGATGGGTGTTTGAGAACAAAGAAACAGTTTTTTTTTTCTAGTTAAGGGTATAAAGGAAGACTGCATGGAAGAAGTGTCATTCAAACTGCATGTGGAAGTTTGAATACACTGTTGAAATGGTAGAAGGATATTTTAGGTGTGGGAAAGGCTGGAGAAGAGGCTTGGAGAACTGTATCAGTCAGGGTGCTGCTGTGCTTCTCAGACTTTAATGTGCATAAGAATCTTTGAAGATCTTGTTAAAATGCAAATTCTGGTCCAGTAGGTCTAGGTTGAGGCCTGAGCCCCTGTATTTCTAACAAGCTCCCAGGGGGTTGCAGAACTGCTTATCCAAGGACCTCACTTTGAATAGTAAAGTTCTAATATAGAGAGAAAGGTGATTCAAGAAGACTGAGAAATGAGATGATTAAGTAGTCCTGGGGCAAGTTCTGGACAGGTGCTTGAATGCCTCATAAAGGAGTTTGAACTGTATTCTATAAGCAAATTAAATCATTGAAAGTTTTAAACAAGAGTTTCATTCTACAGCATGATTATTCTGGCAATAGGATGCAGTATAACAGAGGTCACATGTACCATGGGCCAGTTAGGCAATGATATATTCATATACCAGGAATTTATTGCATGTCTACTTTATGTAGGGCATTGTGTCTAACTCCAAGTAGTGGCTGTCAAACTGCATTGTATATAAAGTTTATGTGGAGAGCGTGTTTTTAAATGCACCTTTCCTGTCTCCACCCCTAGATTAATAGATCTATGGTAGGTGCCCAAACATTTCTATTTTAAAACCACATAACCTTTGGTCTTACAGATACAGGTTAAGCAGTGTCATAGGGAGTACTGAGTTACAGACATACACAATCTGTATAGCTTCTGCCCTCAGCTAGCTTACATATTTATGGGGGAGACTAGCGGAGGTGAGTTTATAAGTAACCCAGGAAGAAGAAGCAGGCTATTTTCCAGCTGGGGGGATCAGGGAAGGCTTAGTAGCTGGGAGATAGCATATTAGTTTGACCTTAAAAGATGTGTAGGACAGTGGCCAGGCACAGTGGCTTACACCTCTAATCCCAGCACTTTGGGAGGCTGAGGCGGGAGGATCACAAGGTCAGGAGATCGAGACCATCCTGGCTAACATGGTGGAACCCCGTCTCCACTAAAAATACAAAAAATTAGCTGGGCGTGGTGGCGGGCACCTGTAGTCCCAGCTACTTGGGAGGCTGAGCCAGGAGAATGGCATGAACCCGGGAGGCAGAGGTTGCAGTGAGCTGAGATCGCGCCACTGCACTCCAGCCTGGGCGACAGAGCGAGACTCCATCTCAAAAAAAAAAAAAAAGATACGTAGGACTTGGACCTGTGGCCATGTTGGGGAAAGATCTTTTAGGCAGTGGAAATAAATCTGGACAAAACCAAGACCACTTAGAAGTTCTTTAGTTAAAGATCTAAGTAGTCAAAATTAATATGCCAAAGATAGGTTGGGGCCAGATCCCAAAAGGCCTTTTAATTCTTTGTTTCTGAGTTTGGAATTTATTTTGTTGGCAGTGGGAAATACTGAAGAATTTTGACAGGGCTATGATATGACCAGAGCTAGAATTTAGGAAGAACAATCCTATAGCCATGAACAAGATGAGCTGGAAAGGAGAAAGAAGGGAGGCAAGGAGAACAGCGCGGGTGCTACAGCAGTAAGTAGATCATGGGAAAGTCATAGGGTCTGAGAATTAGGTAATGGGCATGCGAAATACTGGAGTGGAGAAACAGATTAGAGATTGGACAGACAGATAGAACCACTGAATGATTGAATGTGGGGCCCAATCAGGAGAAAGGAAAGATGACCGTAAGGATTCTAGCCTGAGTAACTGGGAAGATACCTAGGAAGCCTTCAGAGACAGAGGTCTAAAGAAAGGGAGAGAGATTACACCTAGAGTTATATATATATACAGGAATTAATCATATAAGATGTTAGTTGAAGCCTTAAGAATGAATGAAATTGCCATGCAAGAGGGGTATAGAGGGAAGAAAAAAGAAGGTTAAGGACAGTATTTAGGATGCAGAGGGAAGAAAAGGGGCAAGAAGGAATCAATCAGAAAGGCAAGGAAAGAAGGTATGGTTTCATTGAAGAAATAGGAGTGCAGAGGCCGGGCACGGTGGCTCACACCTGTAATCCCAACACTTCGGGAGGCCAAGACAGGTGGATCACCTGAAGTCAGGAGTTCGAGACCAGCCTGGCCAACATGGTGAAACCCTGTCTCTACTAAAAATACAAACATTAGCCGGGTGTGGTGGCACCTGCCTGTAATCCCAGCTACTTGGGTGGCTGAGGCAGGAGAATCGCTTGGACCTAGGAGGCAGAGGTTGCAGTGAGCCGAAATCACACCACTGTACTCCAGCCTGGGCAACA
>NC_045449.1:48647457-48660956 GCF_002776525.5 Piliocolobus tephrosceles | reverse complement strand
AAAGAAATAGGAAAGCAGAAGAACAAGAACAAGGAATGGTGAGAGGTCAGTAGTGTTGATGACTACAAAGAAGTTGGGGAGAGTGGCATACAAAAAGGCATTGAATCTAGGAATCAGAAGACTATGGTTGGTGATATTCAATGGAGCAGATTCAGTGAATTGTGGAGGCAGAAGCCATATTATGGAGAATTCTGAAGCCTTTTTGAGGCTGTAGAGGCAGTAAGCATAGCTTACCTGTGTCTTTTTTCTTTTTCTGAGACCGAGTCTTGCTCTGTCGCCCAGGCTGGAGTGCAATGGTGCAATCTTGGCTCACTGCAACCTCCGTCTCCCAGGTTCAAGTGATTCTCCTGCCTCAGCCTCCCAAGTAGCTGGGACTATAGGCGTGCACCACCATGCCCAGCTAATTTTTTGTATTTTCAGTAGAGATGGGGTTTCACCGTGTTGGCCAGGATAGTCTCAATCTCCCGACCTCGTGATCCGCCCACCTCGGCCTCCCAGAGTGCTGGGATTACAGGTGTGAGCCACTGCGCCTAGCCCACCTGTGTCTTAAATCTGTCTAGAAAGGATTGTTGAGGCCAGGCGCGGTGGCTCACGCCTGTAATCCCAGCACTTTGGGAGGCCAAGGTGGGTGGATCATGAGGTTAGGGGTTCAAGACCAGCCTGGTCAAGATGGTGAAACCCTGTCTCTACTAAAAAAAAAAAAAAAAAAATAGCCAGGCATGGTGGTGGGCACCTGTAATCCCAGCTACTCAGGAGCCTGAGGCAGGAGAATCGCTTGAACCTGGGAGGCAGAGCTTGCAGTGAGCCGAGATCGTACCACTGCACTCCAGCCTGGGCGACAGAGTGAGACTCTGTCTCAAAAAAAAAAAAGAAAGGAATGTTGAGAGAGGATGAATTTAGGTATGATGTGATGAAAGGTGAAACCAAATTGCAGAAGGAAAGGAAAAGAGGAGTTGGCACCTTGAGAGCCTGAAGACATAGAGTTGATAGATCTTGGAGATCGATTTGATGTGGAGACTGAAAGAGAAAAGGTTCCACAGTTTCACGACTTGGAGACTGGAAGAAGGGTGATGCCATTTGTCAACAAAAATAAGTCATAAATTAGAAGCAAGTTTGGGTTCAATGATGACAAGTTTGACTTTAGACACATTCATTAGTGTTTTCTAATAGAATTTTCTAAGTAGAACACCCCTTTTCTCTGCTCCAATAAGTCTTTCAGGGAATGGGATGAATCCCTTCATTAGAGCAGGCTTGTGCCTTTCCTGGTTTTGGTGGACTGTATTTGGAAGCTAAGTGCTAAGCCTAATATCTTTCAGGAATCTCATTCATACCTTAGATTTTAATTTATTTTATTTTATCTTTTTTGAGCTGGCGTCTGGCTGTGTCGCCCAGGCTGGAGTGCAGTGGTGCAGTATCGGGTCACTGCAACCTCCACCTCCCAGGTTGAAGCAATTCTCCTGCCTCAGCCTCCCCAGTAGCTAGGAGTCACCATGCCCAGCTAATTTTTTGTTTTAGTGGAGACGGGGTTTCGCCCTGTTGACCAGGCTGGTCTCAAACTCCTGACCTCAAGTGATCCACCTGCCTTGGCTTCCCAAAGTGCTAGGATTACAGGCGAGAGCCACCATGCCTGGCCAACAATTTATTATGACTTACCTTGAGAAGGTAACAGAGTTGAATATTAGAATAAATTAGAATCTGGTTGGGCACGGTGGCTCAGGCCTGTAATCCCAGCACTTTGGGAGGCCGAGGCGGGTGGATCAGTTGAGGTCAGGAGTTCGAGACCAGCCTGGCCAACATGGCGAAACCCGGTCTCCACTAAAAATGCAAAAATCAGCTGGGCATGGTGGCACGTGCCTGTAACTTGGGTGGTTGAGGCAGGAGAATCACTTGAACCTGGGAAGCAGAGATTGCAGTGAGCCGATCGTGCCACTGCACTCCAGCCTGGGCAATGGAGCAAGACTATGTCTCAAAAAATAAAATAGAATAAAATAAAAATAAATTACTAATCTCCAGTAACCAAGCAGAGAGGTCATCGAAGTCATTCATCTAAAACTGGTAAGACTCCAGAGGCAAACCAGCAACTATATAAGCCCAGAGGACTTCTCTAATACCCTGTCCCTGTGTCCTTATATCCCTGGGTCTCAAATACTGTCTTCCTTGCTCTACAGCTGACTCCTAAAGGACTAAAGCTAAGATCTGCTCTTGAGCCAGGATGGTATAGTATTGAGTTCCAGGTCAGACCAACTAAAGCCAAAATCCTGAGGGAAAGGAGCAGCTCTCTTATGTCCTCTGTTTTCAGAAAGACCCAACACATTGATCTTACTACATTTTAAAGTTCAGTGACCATGGAGTGTGGCCTGAGTCTGGTCATGTTCACATTTTCTAACCAAAATGGAAAGAATCCTTTTCTGCTGGCCTTTTCTATCTGCTGTTTTTGGTTTTCAGTAGCTGAAATTTTCCGTTGAGGTTCTTTTAAACGCCTACATGCAAACTGAAGCGCACTCAAGCTTTGGTGGGATATTACCCGCAGCTGGAGTGATGGAGGAAGGGAGGCGGGTACAAGCCTCAGGTGCATCCTTCTCTTAAAAAAAATTAAAAAAAAAAAACACTTAAGCAAACAAATTCCATTTGAAAGCAGGGAAGACCTATCCAGAGAAAGAAGGAAGTGAACCTCTTTCCAAGTAGGAAACAGATATCATTTCTTGTATAACCCAGATCCATAGGGTGGGCAAATTTGAAACATGTTGGACTTATCCTACAGTCCTACTTCTTTGATAGTCAAAGAGTGAAACGTTGTGAACCATGAACTGTGGTAGGAAGCAGTGGAACGGTGTGGCAGCCCTGGCTCCTCTGATGGTGGTTAGGCCCTGTCTTGCTCTATTAAGCAAACACAGTTAATATAGATGAAAGGTAACCTTGATAGAAGTGAAAATTGAAACTTGGGTTCAAGGTAGCAAGCCAGGCACAGCTGCAGTTGTACTTCCTCCTGTGTGGCAAGAGGAGCAACACTTACTGATGTTTTTTGGAAGGGATGTAGTTTTTAAAAACATCTTTTTTTCAGAGTGTTTTGGGTTTTAACATTTACACCATTGATGGGAGGGTGTTGAATATAGTTGGTAAGAATCCACTTAGCCTTATATGTCTAGTGCGTGAGGTCAAATCCAAGTAATTCATAGTCCAAGGTTAGGTTTTGCATTCTAATCACACCTCTGCCAGTAACTGGACATGTAACCTTCGACGAATGACTGAAAACGTCTCTGCTCCCAGATTTCCTCATCTGAGAAACAAGAGGGTTGGATTAGATGACCTTTAAATTCCCTTCCAGCCCTCACTCCATTGATTTGTGACTCCTCATGGGGAGGTACAACTTTCGATTTCTAAGGACCAATGTTTGAAAAAGTAAGCATTTATGTAGCATATTTTATATATGACAACTCCCTTACAAATGTTTATTATTCTTACATCAGGCAAATTTTTAGGTTTTACTAGTGTCAGTGCAAGTACATAAATTTGCTTCTTTATTATGTTCTTCATATTTTTCCCACGTTCTTCATATGTTCTTAGACTCTTCATGAAGAGTATGATAGCTGTTCTTTTAAATTTCATTTATTTACATTGCAGCTCTTAAGACAGTACTTGGTCAGCCAACTCACTTGAGCCAGTCCCTCCTCTCCTATCCAGTCCTATCACACAATCCTTGAGTCCTTGAGTTTAGTCCTCCCTAACTTGGGACCTACGGGTCCTTCCCCTTATTTAGATTGAGCCCCATTTACCTGTGTCAGTGAAAGTAACTCCTTAGGTTATATGAAAGAATAACTTTTCTTTTTGTCTTTCTCAACACTATTTCATTAGTACTGACAGCTTCCTCTACAGTCAGTGTTGTGCCTTTATCAGCTCCAAGAGAGACAGAGATAAGATGTGTTTTAGCAATTCATATACGTGGAAGGGGAAGAGGCAAAGCGTGGCTTAAAATTAGAAAACCTATGTTAACTATTCAACTCTTAATCTGAATGGCTTACATTGCATGCATTTGAAGGATTCAAACAATATTTTCTCCTTGAAACCTAAGAGTACATCACCTTGCCTTTTTAACTGCAGCCACCAAAAACAGTACTAGATCTGAGAACCCTTCCTCTCCCCTAGTACTGGAGAAGAGTTGCTCAATATTTGTTTCGTGGCCACTTTGAGCAAACTTAGCTAAAATCTATTATCTGTAATTTTCTGGATAGCCTAAAACACTATCGTCTGTTTTTATGTGTAAGTATGTGTGTTTTCCTCTGACTGTGTTTCTGAATTTAAATAACATGCGGTCATGCTAATGGTGCCTTCTTGTTTTGTAGAGGTACAGTGTTTTGTTAGCTTCATTTGGTATTTAATTGTCAGTTGTGGGTCTCTGCTGTTTGAGCTGCTTTGATAGCTTCAAGTACAGTCATTGTTCATTTCTTGCATTTTCTTCCCTGCAGATGATTCAATGAAAGTGAAAGATGAATACAGTGAAAGAGATGAGAATGTTTTAAAGCCAGAGCCCATGGGAAATGCAGAAGAGCCTGAAATCCCTTACAGCTATTCAAGAGAATATAATGAATATGAAAACATTAAGTTGGAGAGACATGTTGTCTCATTTGATAGTAGCAGGCCAACCAGTGGAAAGATGAACTGTGATGTGTGTGGATTATCCTGCATCAGCTTCAATGTCTTAATGGTTCATAAGCGAAGCCATACTGGTAAATAGTCTGCTTTTTTCATTCTTCTGAAAACTATCCTAATGCAGCCATGTGAGAAATGAAGTGGTGGAATTTGGAACTTTTGGTTACTTTCATTGATTTTTGCTATAATGCTGATATGTCTCTCTCTCTGCATTGCCATTTACTCAGTGCTTTTTATTCCTGCCTCACCATGCATCCGGCAAACATATTGCAAATGCTATGAATAAAAAAACACTGTAGAGAGCACAGTGTTCTAGGTCAGCCAAATACTTTTTCTTCAGTTTCTAAGTAGGAGTTGAATTGTGTGATTTGCTTCTTAGCCATCTTTCATATATTTTTTGCATAACATTTTTAATAAGAGCAAATCTTCTTATTGTATTGGGTTCAAATTTGGTAAATGAAAGGACATAGTTTTTATTTCCAGTTTAAAATAATGTATCTTCAGACAATAAACAGGCAGTCTATAGAAATGCATACAAACACAACCACTGCACTTGAGCCAGTCGATTCCATTCCGCATCTCATATGAAGACTTTAAAAAGGAGAATTTCTAGCCCTCAGCACCTTGTAAGGACTGTAGTTTCTGGCTCTTTTTTCGAAAGAGATTAAATTTAAAAGAAATACTAAAAAATTAGCCAGGCATGATGGCAAACAGTTGTAGTCCCAGCTATTCTAAAGGCTGAGGTAACAGGCTCACTTGAACCCAGGAGGTCAAGGCTTCAGTGAGCCATGATGGGACCATTGCACTCCAGCCTGAGCAACAGAGCAAGAAGACCCTGTCTCAAAAAAAGAAAAAGAAAAAAGGAATACCAAGTAGTATAAAAACTTAGATCTAGAAAGCACTTCTAGAGCTACTCTTGTTTCTTTGCTCTGATTCAATATGATACCTAAAATAGCCTTGCTAGTGGGTGCTTTTTCTCTTCTAAAGAGGAGATTTCATAAGTAAGTCTTAGGCTTGCCTTGAAATGCAGCTCCAAACTGATCTCAATGTGAACAGTAACTGTCTAAAAGATGAGCTTTTGCCCTAGGCATCTAATCTGTGCATATGTTTCTCCACTTGCCTGTGATCAGAAATCTCCTTTTTTGTCCTTTTTAAAGGTGAACGCCCATTCCAGTGTAATCAGTGTGGGGCATCTTTTACTCAGAAAGGTAACCTCCTCCGCCACATTAAACTGCACACAGGGGAAAAACCTTTTAAGTGTCACCTCTGCAACTATGCATGCCAAAGAAGAGATGCGCTCACAGGGCATCTTAGGACACATTCTGGTAAGTGAGAGAAATGAGCACTCCATGTCTAGGAACTGCATTCCTCAGAGCCCAATGTGGAAACTAGAAAGAGTTAAGTAGGAAGGTTTCAATCTGTCGTTCTTGTTCTGAAGGGTTACAACAGCAGAGACCTCTAGGGCTAATTACACTGCCATTAAGGCATTAATTGCTCTCCGTCTGCCTCAGTGGAGATGATCATCTCCTCGCCATCCTCGCACCCCTGGAGAACAACACAGTCAGATAGGAAGAGCCCACCCTATAAAAAATGTCTTCTTAATTTTTGTGAGAAAATTATAGCCGTGAGTATTTTCTTCTGGTAAACTTTATTAGATTGTTTTCCTAACACACACACTCTTTCCATTCAAAAGACGAAACAAGCAAATGATGTACAGTTTGTAAATTATGAAAAACTGTAATTTGGATATAAATCATTGTTTGGTGGCTACTTTTTGGCCATTCGGGATAAATTTCTTAAATCCAACTTTCCTCTTGATCGGCCCACTTTTTAAATCAACATGAGGTCTCACTATGTTTCTCAGGCTGGTCTCAAACTTCTGAGCTCGGGCATTCCTCCCACTTTGACCTCCCGAAGTGCTGGGGTTACAGGCATGAGCCACCATGCCCAGCCAGCCTACTTATTTTAAATCTCTAAAAGATGAACAACAGTAAGAATTTGGAAAAAGCTATGTGCTGTCTTGATGTTTTTACTCTTTATTTTGACCAAGATAATGCTTTTTTTTTTTTTTTTTTTCAAGATTTAGAATTTCCTTCCTAGAAAAATGACTGAGTTTATTTTCAAATTTGGGACCTCATGTTCTTGATGTTATCTGGCAAAATTTAATTGGAAGAAAAGGTTTCTTTTCATGTCAGTTCACATCTACTGCTTTGATTAAAACCTAGCCCCAAACTCAAAACTTGTTATAATTCAGCCACTAGGATTAAAGAAGTCAGCCCCAACAAAACCCACCATGAGAGATCATAACTGGCAAATGAAGGGTTTCTCTCTTTTACAACTCATTTTTCAAAGTAATGAATTAAGGATGAGTTTGGTTCGAAAAAATTAGAATAGTTCTCTACTGTTGCCTTTTTCAAGTAAGAAACAATAGTAGGCTTTTTAAAGACAGATTCCAGAGAACCCAATTTATGCAGAAACGTAACATTTTTAGCCCTAGCAAACCTGCATTTGTTTTAATTTAGGATTCCATAAGGATCTTTTAGTGCTTTAAATCCCAAAGCCTCTGTTTTAAACAGAGCAAGAGGAGTTAGAAAATAAAAATTTTAGCCCCTAAAACTGACAAATGCATTGAGTATATTTTATCAACAATCAGAAAGACCAGGCTTGCACAGATAGTTGAAGTTATTACTTACATATTTCAAGCAATAAAGCATTTGGGGAGTTGGCAGAATAAAGATTGCATGAATTGTATGGATGAAAGTTTTCCTTCATCTTAGACATTTAGATGAAGTCATTTTTACAATTCATTTTTCTTTCTTTTCTTTTCTTTTCTTTTTCCTTGAGACAGTCTTGCTCTGTTGCCCAGGGTGGAGTGCAGTGGTGTGATCTTGGCTCACTGCAACCTCTGCCTCCCAGGTTCAAGCAATTCTCCTGCCTCAGCCTCCCTAGTAGCTGGGATTATATATGCCTACCACGACGCCCAGCTAATTTTGTTTGTTTCTTTGTTTGTTTGAGACAGAGTCTCGCTCTGTCACCCAGGCTGGAATGCAGTGGCGTGATCTCAGCTCACTGCAACCTCCGCCTCCCAGGTTCAAGTGATTCTTCTGCCTCAGCCTCCTGAGTGGCTGGGACTACAGGTGCGCGCCATCATGCCTGGCTAAGTTTTGTATTTTTAGAAGAGATGGGGATTCGCCACATTGGCCAGGTTGGTCTCAAACTCCTGACCTCGCCATCCGCCTGCCTTGGCCTCCAAAAGTGCTGGGATTACAGGCATGAGCCACTGTGCCTGGCTAATTTTTGTATTTGTAGAAGAGATGGGGTTTTGCCATGTTGGGCAGGCTGGTCTCGAACCCCTGACCTTAGGTGATCCACCCACTTTGGCCTCCCAAAGTGCTGGGATGACAGGTGTGAGCCACTGCGCCTGGCCTATTTTTATTTCTATTATTCAAAAATATCCTGGCTGGGTGCAATGGCTCACACCTGTAATCCTCTCACTTTGGGAGACCAGAGTGGCCTTTGGGAGGCCAAGACTTCACCTGAGCCTGTGAAGTTGGGTCTGTCGCGAGCTGTGATTGAGCCACTGCACCCCAGCCTGGGTGATGGAGTAAGACCTTGTCTCAAAAACAAAAAACCAAAAAAATCCTTAATTAGCTCAGTTTTTATTGTTTTAGCCTAGGCTTTGCTATAGCCACGTGGCAAGGATGAACTAAATTTATCCAAATATGTCAATGTTATGAAAAGGCCATCAGTTTCTCTAACTCCCACAAACTACAGCAATCTCTACTTACAGCCAGATGGATGTCCAAACTAAGGAATCCTGTCCTGTTTCATTGCTTATACCACATCAACCTCCTTGAAGAATAAAAGGGCCCTATTTTTTTTTTTCCCAAAGAAAACAAGATTTGACCTGGAGCCAAAACACTATGCTAAATAGTAATCACTAAATCCAAATTCTTCCATTTGTGATAGGAGGCGACCCTTTCAAAGAACACTCTGACATAATGATTAATCATAGACCATAACCTTATTTAAGCTTACCAAATTTAAAATATAGATTCAAAAGTATCCAAATACTCTGGCTTCACTCAGCAGTCTCATTTCTAGTGAACAGTTGTCACAGAGCCCCAATACCTGACCTGTATGGAACCCCTGAGGGTCACTGAGTGTGCCTTATGTTCTCCTTCTAGTGGAGAAACCCTACAAATGTGAGTTTTGTGGAAGGAGTTACAAGCAGAGAAGTTCCCTTGAGGAGCACAAGGAGCGCTGCCGTACATTTCTTCAGAGCACTGACCCGGGAGACACTGGTGAGTTCACGCAACACACATTTAGCGAGCATCTGCTGTCCTAGGTGGTGAGATACAGTAGTAAGTAAAAAGACTCATGGAATTTATATTTTACTGGGGGCAGACAGATTATAAAGAAAGTAAATGAGCAAACTGTAAGTTGAGAGATTAGAGGCTGGTAAGTGCTGTTGAGAAAAATGAAGCAGTTACTGAGGAGCGAGGGTGAGAATCAGGGTAGGCTTTGATGAGGTGACATTTTAACAGGCTTCTCAACAGGGTGAGCGAGCCCTGTAGGTAACTAGGGAACAGCAAGAGCAAAGGCCCTGGGGCACAAATTTGAAGAAGTGTACATAGTCCTGTGTGTGCGAGTAATGGGACCTGAAGCCAGAGAGGAAATGGGAAACCAGATCTTATCAGGCCTTGCAGGCTATTGTAAAGGCTTTGGCTTTTACTCTGAGTGAAATTGAAAATCTTTAGAGGGTTTTGTACAAAGAAGTGACATCATTGGCCTTCCTATTTGAAAGAATCACTCTACTTGCTTTTGAGAAGAGATTGTATTTGGGGCAAGGTTGAAAATTGGGGGATCCAGTTAGGAGGCCATTGCAATAATTCAAGCAAGAAAAAATTATGTGTTGTTAGTGGTAGAGGTGGTGAGAAGTATTCTAATTCTCTGTATATTTAAAGGTAGAGTCAACAAGATTTCCTAACAGATTGATAAAGAACGGAGTTGTCAAAAAATGGCAAAAATTGAGGGTAGAGGAGGTTAGGGAGTGTCTAGGGAAGACTCAATTAAAACTACAAGGATTTTCTTTGCACAGGGCCCAATTTATATCCTTGTCTACTCATATGATTTATTGTGATGCTTCTATTTGGCTTTGGGGATTGCTTGTTTTATTCAGTGATTTGAATTAGATGCCTACTGGCAATTGGTTCAAACACTAGATGTTCTTCTATATCTCAATTGTGGTTTTATTTCCTTTTCATTCTTTAGTTGAAACAGCCTGAAACTTTTTTGTGTCACATCTCTGCAGCTGTCTTTTGTCCCATTGAGTTGGCTGTCAGCCTGGTTCTGCAGCTTGGGTTGTCTGACATTTTTATTTGGTAACTTGAACCAATTGCTTATTTAGAATAGGTACAAACCCTCATGGGATTTAGTGTTGGACAGCAATTGTTGCAGTTGAGTAGTTTGAATAGCCTAAAACAGAAATATTACAAAAATATCAAAGAAATAACGTGAAACTCAGGAAAAATGGGGTAGAAATGACTACTTAAACTGCCCTCATTTTGAGTAAGAGGAAACTTTTGTTTTAGATAAAACCTATTGTATAATGTTAGGAGCTGGCCAACTGAATTCTGTTGGCTTGCAGTGCTTCTGCTTTTTATCCTAATGGCATCTTTGGTTTTATCAAGGAGTCGGATTTCTAACATGATAAAGGAAATCCAACTTATTTGGATAAAGCTTATCCAAATAAAAAGAAATGTTTACTCCCTTACAAAAAACAAACAGGTCAGACACAGAGGCACACACTTGTAGTCCTAGCTACTAAGGAGGCTGAGGCAAGAGGATTGTAGGAGCTCAAGCCCAGCCTGGGCAACAAAGCAAGACACCATCTCTAAAAATAATAATAAAATAAAAAGAAAAACCTAATATTTGGGTTTTGACATCTTCTTCTCTTTGTTTTGTTTTGCTTTTATCTGAGTCTGCTTGCTAGGAAAGGTTTCGACATCTTAAGTGACATGCTTCATGGCAGTCAGGCAGTACTTGCTCAAGGACGGAACGTAGGCATCTCTACTTGCAGTTCTGTATTTCAGACAATAGGCAAAGATTCTACTGTAAGAGATTCCCAAGCTATGAAAATCTATCATATTCCAAGTAGAATCACTAATATTTAAAGCTAGAATGAAAGAGAGCATCTGACCCTAATTCTTCATTTTAGAGATGACAAGACTGAGACTCACCCAAAATTCAGTGACCTACTTAAAATTCACCAGAACTTTAGTTGTTTTTGTGATTAGTCATATTTTTTAATTTTCAAAAATTTGAGATATAACTCACATACTATAAAATTTACCTTTTTAAAGTGCACATTTCAATAATTTTAGTATATTCACAAAGTTGTACAACCATCACCACTATCTAATTTCAGAACATTATCACCATCCGCAAAAGCAGTGCTGTGCCCATTAGCAGTCACTCCGTATTCCCCCTTCCTCTAGCTCCTGGCAGTCACCAATCTACTCTCTGTCTCTATGGATTTGCCTGTTCCGGACATTTCACATAAATGGAATCATACAATATGTGGCCTTTTGTGTTGGCTTATTTTACTTAGCATAATATTTTTGAGGCATTTATATATGCTGAGGCATTTATCAGTACTTCATTCCTTTTTATGGCTGGATAATATTCCGTTGTTTGGATTTGGCACTTTCCATTTATCCATTCATCAGCTAATGGACATTTGGGTCTTTTACACCTTTTCCACTTTTTGGCTTGATGAGCTATATTTCTTAAAGGTTATATATTATCTGGTTTGCAAAAGAAATATAGTAACACACATACTAATAGGCACACACATATATGCATATATGTGTGTCCTGATTCTCCTGGAAGGACGGGGGAATATCAGAAAACTACACTCTATAAAGAGTAAGTTCAAAATTACTGATTTTGAAGTAAGGTCACCACCTTACTTCCCATTCTCACAACCTTTTTTAGGAATTTCAAATAAGGAAAAGTATCAAAAGTAATATTTTGGCTATTCTCAGTGATATTAGGTGATTCAGGAAATGCTGAAATACAGAGGTTGAGTTAATTTGCATTTCATAGGGTGGTTTGGTGGATGTGTGCACCATACTTTAAGTCTCAGCAAAAACAGATAAAGGGTTAACTAAGTCAGCAAGTTTTGATTTTTTTTTCAAACAAATATGTTGTAATGGTGGTTTCAGGTTATAAATGTGTAAGTTCACAGCTTAATCAAGTTACTGCATCTCAGTTCATACATTATTCTTTTATATTTCAAATAGTTCCTGTAATTTTTCCTGAGGCCAAAATTTACAGAATATTTAATCCAACATAAGCCAATTCTTTAACTATTTTGCACCCTTCCATGTATGGTTTCCATTTCTGTTTCCTTCTTAGAATTGGGAGTCCATTGTGGACATGGGGTTCCATTCTGGGCCTGAGCAGTATAGCACATCTTATGCCTCATCCCTCACTTGTAAAGAGATGATGCTTCGTTGCCGTTGTGCCTGCAGCACTCATTCTTCAAGTGCTTATTGTAAATCGAAGTGCAGCGTAGTGTGAGAGCCAAGCCTGTGGACAAACCTGACCTCAAGGGGACGCAGGACTTTCTGGAAGCAAGCAGATGGATAAAAAGGCCTTGGAGTGAAGACCTGCCTGCAAAAAAATGCAGGTATTGGGCAACAGGACTTCTGGCCTTGCTAATCACTTCTTTTATCCAGATAGCACTTGAGTTCTCTATGTGCCAGGCTCCGTATCAAAGCTGTTTGTAAAGATGAGTTAAGGTTAAGCCCCTACACTTTAAGGATTTACAATCCTGGCCGGGCACGGTGGCTCACTCCTGTAATCCTAACACTTTGAGAGGCCGAGGTGGGCAGATCACAAGGTCAAGAGATGGAGACCAGCCTGGCCAATGTGGTGAAATCCTGTCTCTACTAAAAACACAAAAATTAGCTGGTGGTGCTCGCCTATAGTCCTAGCTACTCAGGAGGGAGGCTGAGGCAGAAGAATCGCTTGAATCCGGGAGGTGGAGGTTGCAGTGAGCTGAGATCATGCCACTGTACCCCAGCCTGGCAACAGAGCAAGACTCCGTCTCAAAAAAAAAAAAAAAAAATTAAAATTAAAATTAAAAAAAAAAAAGTCACAAGTGATATTTAGTCCAAGTTTCTACACCAGGCATCACAAGTGACACCATCAAAATACTCCAATTCTGTCTTAATGGAGTATATATGAAAAGAAGGAAAAATACAGAAGACCATGGACTGCATTTTCTCATTAGCTTGATTATTATTTCAGAAAGAGACTAACAGCTGGTATAGAGATTCATTTAGCCTCATTTCACACAAATTATGAATACTTGGAGCAGGAAATATTTTTGTGTAACAATGAGTTCTAGCAATAGTAATATTTTTAAGTAATTGAATAATCACATCTATTTATGAATCTAGGACTCCAAACCTTTCATCTTCGATAGCTCTTCAAGCTAATACAAGCATGAGGGCTTCAGAATAAACTTGCATTTTTACCAATTTAGCAGACCAAAGAAAATGTTTAAAAATTTTTACGTTTGCTTCCCAGCACTTTGGGAGGCCAAGGCGGGCAGATCACAAGGTCAAGAGATCGAGACCATCCTGGCTAACATGGTGAAACCCCATCTCTACTCAACATATAAAAAAAAAATTAGCCGGGCGTGGTGGCGGGCGCCTGTAGTCCCAGCTACTCGGGAGGCTGAGGCAGGAGAAAGGCGTGAATCCGGGAGGCAGAGGTTGCAGTGAGCCAAGATTGCGCCACTGCACTCCAGCCTGGGCCACAGAGCGAGACTCCATCTC
>NC_045449.1:48595530-48647357 GCF_002776525.5 Piliocolobus tephrosceles | reverse complement strand
TTTTTTTTTTTTTTTTTTTTTTTTGAGAGAGAGAGTCTTGCTTTGTCACCCAGGCTGGAGTGCAGTGGCACGATCTCTGCTCACTGCAACCTCCACCTTCTGGGTTCAAGCAATTCTCCTACCTCAGTCTACCGAGTAGCTGGGATTACAGGCACCCGCCACCACACCCAGCTAATTTTTGTGTTTTTAGTAGAGACGGGGGTTTCACCATGTTGGCCAGGCTAGTCTCGAACTCTTGACCTCAGGTGATCCGCCACCTTGGCCTCTCAAATTGTTGGGATTACGGGTGTAAGCCACCGCACTTGGCCAAATCTATTCTTTTTAAAAATCAATACTGGCTGGGCGCGGTGGCTCACACCTGTAATCCCAGCACTTTGGGATGCCAAGGCAGGCGGATCGTAAGGTCAGGAGTTCGAGACCAGCCTGGCCAAAATAGTGAAACCCCGTCTGTACAAAAATTAGCCGGGCATGGTGGCATGTGCCTGTTGTCCCAGCTACTTGGGAGGCTGAGGCAGGAGAATTGCTTGAACCCAGGAGGCAGAGGTTGTGGTGAGCCGAGATCATGCCACTGCACTCTGGCCTAGGCAACAGAGCGAGACTCTGTCTCAAAAAATAAAAAATAGAAAATACTATCTCACAGGTAGTATTCATTTAACTTGTCCAAAAAGGCAACAGTTTTATGAAACTTTTTTGTTAGAACCTGCCTCTGTCTTTGATACCAATCTCTTGTTAGACAATTCCTATTGCGTAATAACACCACTTTGTTTCACTCTCCATTAGCTACTGACTGACCACACCATAGAAGAGACAGGAAGCAATACCTCTTGTTTAAGCTCCACTTAACGCTTCAAGATCTAATGAAGGATTTTGAACAAAAACAAAAGCACAGTACAATTACATAGTTAAACCTCCAATGACTTTCAGATAGAAATTGTATCATGGAAACGATTAACTAAAACCAAATATTAAGACTTATACAGGGAATAAAGGTAGTAACTTATTCTGTAATTGTGACTTTGTAGTACATTTTATTATTTTTTCAGTACATCTTTAAAATAACTTTTCTAATGAAAATTAGTATATCTACTATTTAGTAGGCAAGCAATGTGAAGGGAATTTGATCCACAATGACAGTCCTACTCATTCTGTTCTTACTCATGAACCCAATGTGCAAATTGTTCCTTGCCGCCATTCCATATTCCCCACACCCACCCCTTGCAGCATTAAACCGCCAAACACCACCCAGGAACGGATTTCCTATTTCGTCATTTAAACCCATTATCTTGTTCCCTTACTATCTTGCCAAACTGGTTTCCCTCCACTTACATTTCTGAGACATGATGTAGCAAGATAACAAGTCTAGACTGTTTGTATAAATAGACAGTTGGGTCCTAAAGTTGGAGAAAAGGACCAAAAGCTAATAGTCCTCTTTTGTTTTATTTTCAGTGCACTGCCTAAACCACTCAGTAATCCCAAAGAGCTTGTCCAGTTACAAAGCACTTCTTTGTGTATGTGTGATGTGTGTGTGTGTTGTTGTTATTGTTGTTGTTGTTTAGAGACAGGGCTCACTCTGTTCCTCACACTGGAGTGCAGTGGCAAGATCATAGCTCCCTGGGGCTCAAGCAATCCCCCCGCCTCGGCCTCCCAAAGTGCTGGATTACAGGCGCAAGCTATGGCACCTGGCTCTCTGTTTCAAAGGGCGCTCATTTTATAGTATCATGCATCAGCTCTTCAACGAGTGTGAGGCAAAAGACTAGCAGTTTAGGAAAGAAAATGAGAATGCCATCTTCAATTGAAAACTAGCCTTTGCCTAACTTACCAACTAGAAAACAAGGTTAATTCAGTGAAGATCAACGGAATCACTAGAGTGTGTTCACATGTACAATGAGGGTGGAGCTCTTGTAGTTAATATTTTGAGTGAATGACCCAGAAAGAGGGTGTGGGTGAACAGGAGTCCTCTAGATTCGTTTCAGAGGATTTCTTTCAATCTCATCGGAGTTGTGGAAATGGGAAAGTCTCTACCCATGCCTCAAATATGCCCATCCATGAACACTGCATAATTTTATGTTTTTAAATGTCAGGCATTTGGTCACTGATTTACAGAGTAATGTTTATCTGGAAATGACTCTCAAGACCAGTTTGGTGGGTAACGAGGAATAAAAGTGATGTTATCTCAAAAGTCTGCCATTTAGTGACCTGCCCTAATTACAGTTATTTAGGTCAATGTGTCCACACTTCAGCATCCTCCCAAATAGAGGATGTTGATTACGTGTCCTCAGAAGGCTGCTTGTTGTAATTGACATTGACTTCAGTAAAATGTAGACAGCGACTGTTGAGAAACAAATGGGAAAACTAGATGGGTAGCACCATGCTTGGGGTAATTCCCGGGTAATGATTTGGCAGTGAGAGGAGGGCCCACAGGAGAGTAATGAGAACAATGGTAAAATGGGCATAAAAGGTAAACATTCCCAGAACACTGTTTTTCATTCTTTTTTCACTATAAATCTTTTTGTTGATAACTACAGGGTTGAGGGGAGGCTTACTTAGATTTAACCTTCTCAAAATTGCTGGAACCAGGATGAATGTTCCTAGTCAAAGCACAAACTTAGCTACCTCTCCCCTGATTCTAAGAAAAAAAGTCTCCTTCTAACAGCCCCAGGAACTTACTGCAAATTCCAAGCTTTGTCTTTCATCTCTCTGCTCTTGGGGCTCTGGGTAGTGCCACATCTGGTGGTGGTTTTGTGTGAAAGGAAATAATATATATAAATAATTTCCTGTTTGGTCATTTAAACCTATCCCTGTGCTGGACAGAATTTGACCCACTTCACTCAATAGCAGTGTCTTGTGGCTGAAGTGCCCGTTATTTACAACTGCTGGTCAGCCGGAGTCAATTGAGTACTTGCGCACTAGCCCAAAAGCCACTCAGGCCCCCTATTCTGACCCTGACTGTTTTCATTTACACAAACAGTTGTTAATAGCTTCACTGAAGGCTATGATTCATTTCTTTAGAGCCTAGAATTATTTTTGACAAGAAACTCACAGTCTAGTAAATATTGTCATTATTATCACACTATTATCATCCTCTTCTCTTTCTCATTTTTTGAAGCTGGATTTCTTTTTCTTTTTAAGAGATGGGATCTCACTGTGTTGCCCAAGCTGAACTTGAACTCCTAGGCTTAAGCCATGCTCTCACCTCAGCCTCCTGAGTAGCTGGGACGATGGTCTAGTGCCATCACACCTGGCAGAGCCAGATTTTATTTTATTCCGGAAAAAAAAAAAAAAAAGCTGAGCTTTGGCTGGGTGCAGTGGCTCACGCCTGTAATCCCAACACTTTGGGAGGCTGAAGTGGGAGGACTGCCTGAGGCCAAGAGTTGGAGACCAGCCTGAGCAATATATTGAGACTAATAATTTTTTTTTTTTTTTAATTAGCCAGGCATGGTGGCTTTAGACTGTAGTTCCAGCTACTTTGGAGCTGAGGTAGGATTACTTGAGCCCAGGAGGTTTAGCCTGCAGTGAGCTGTGATCTTGCCACTGCACTCCACCCTGGGTGACAGAGTTGAGACCCTGTTTCAAAAACAAGTAAATAAATTAACTAATGAAAACTGAGCTTTATAATGTATTGTATAATGACTAACATACAGGTTTTTAATGCCACTAATAACATTAGAAATATTTAATACTTTGGGGCTTGTTTTCTTTTTAGACAGAGTCTCACTCTGTCACTCAGGCTGGAGTGCAGTGGCACTATTAGGTTGGTGCAAAAGTAATTGCGGTCTTTGCAGTTACCTTTAATGGTTCACTGTAACCTCAAACCCCTGGGCTCAGGGAACCCTCCCACCTCAGTCTCCCAAGTCGCTAGGACTACAGGTGCATGCCAACATGCCCGGGTAATTTTTTAAAATTACTTTTTGTAGAAACAGGATCTTGCTATATTGCCCAGGCTGGTCTCGACTCCTGGCCTCAAGCAATCCTCCTGCCTCAGTCTCCGAAAGCACTGGGATTACAGGGGTGAGCCACTGTGCCAGCCACTACTTGCTTTTTACTCTAATCCCTTAAACTAATTTCAATTTATTCTTCCTTAGACATAATAGAAATGTATGGATAGTTCATTTTAGTTTGGATCTCCTGAGGTGTTTTTGAGAAAACAGAGACAGATGTTTACAGCATCACAATATGTTTGCCCAGGGCAGGTGTGGGCAAACTGTGGCACTCTAGGCAAGGGCAGCCAGTGGCCTGTTTGTGTACAGGGGTTTTTATGTTTTTAAAAGGCTGTGGAACAGAAAAACAAAACAAAACAAAAACAAAAAAGAATATAACGTAGAGACTATATGTGTCTGACAAATTTTTAAAATTTACTGTCTGGCCCTTTATAGAAAAAGTTTGCTGATCTCTGGCTCAGGCTAGCATCATGTGTTAAAATGTCAAGCCTTGTATTTAGAGCAGATAGTATCTCTTTGAACTTTATTTTATTCATTTATTTAATTTTTGGAGATAGAGTTTTGCTCTTGTTGCCCAGGCTGGAGTGCAATGGTGCAATCTCAGCTCACTGCAACCTCCGCCTCTTGGGTTCAAGCAATTCTCTTGCCTCAGCCTCCCGATAGCTGGGATTACAGGCATTCGTCACCACACCTGGCTAATTATTTGTAAGTTTAGTAGAGATGGGGTTTCTCCATGTTGGCCAGGCTGGTCACAAACTCCTGACCTCAGGTGATCTGCCCGCCTCGGCCTCCCAGCGTGCTGGGATTACAGGTGTGAGCCACCGTGCCCAGCCCTCTTTGAACTTTAGACATCAATTTGGGCACTGCCTGCTGAATTGAGGTAAATTATATTGATTACAGTTTACTATTTTAGTCTATTAGATATTGCCACTATTTATATACTCTTCTAGTAGTTCTCAATTCTGGCTGCATTTTAAAATCACCCGGGGAGCTTTAAAATATTCTTGCCTAGGCCTCTGTACCAGAAATTCTGATGTAATTGATCTGAAGTGGGGCCTGGGCCTAGGTATTTCTTACATGCTATTCAGGTGATTCTAATGTGCAGCCAGGTCTGAGAACCACAGGCCTACACTACTCACAGGTCTATTTGTGGATGGACAATTAGCCCACATTCATAGGCAGGATTTTTTGTGTTTCGTTTGTTTGTTTCTTTGTTTTTCGAGACAGAGTTTCGCCCTTGTTGCCCAGGCTGGAGTGCAATGGTGCCATCTCGGCTCACTGCAACCTCTGCCTCCCAGATTCAAGCCATTCTCCTGCCTCAGCCTCCTGAGTAGCTGGGATTACAGGCATGCACCACCATGCCAGGCTAATTTTGTATTTTTAGTAGAGACAGGGTTTCTCCAGGTTGGTGAGGCTGGTCTCGAACTCTGACCTCAGGTGATCCGCCCACCTCTGCCTCCCAAAGTGCTGGGATTACAGGCATGAGCCACTGCGCCTGGCCCATAGGCAGTTTTTATTCACATTTGTATTAGAAATTCAATAGAGATGCATTATACAAATTGTTCTTTAATTTCAAGGCAGAAGTGTTGCTTAGGGAAATTTTAACTGAGACTATTTTCAAATGGGAAGAGCATATGTAACATATAATACAGAGCACAGAGAAACAGAATATGAAAGATAGGAACTGAGAGAAGCGTGCTGCAAAAAGAAAAAGAAAAAGAAAGAAACCACTCAGAATTTCAATACACAAATCACTGAGTAGATGTCTTGCTATCTGTGTGAGTGTATCTGTTTTCAAAAGTGCTGTTAATAAACAGAGCAGTAAATCTGGGGCACCATGCTTTTTTTTTTCAAAGTTGTTAAGAAGAATTATATCAGTCTGCAGGTGTCACACGCAGTTACTCAGAATCAGAAAGAAGGCTGATCGGGGGTTAGAAGATCTCCATCTATCTGTCTTTTTGCAACCAACCACGTCCAGGCTGTTTATTTAATACTTCCTCTTGCTAATGAAGGTACTGGTTGGGGATGGGTCGAGCTTTCCCATCTCGGCATAAGACTGCAAGATTTGAATGTGCCCTGGTATCGGCTTCACTGACCACAGCAGGTACCCCAGGCAAGAATCTGAGCAGTTATAACAGGTAACAACAATAGAGTGTGCATCCAACTTCGGACACTTCTCCTTCCAGTTTATTTCCTTTTCCCCCCATGTACCAATGTGTTCTTTTCTCTCTTCTTTTCATATTTTTCCAAACCAGCAAGTGCGGAGGCAAGACACATCAAAGCAGAGATGGGAAGTGAAAGAGCTCTCGTACTGGACAGATTAGCAAGCAATGTGGCAAAACGAAAAAGCTCAATGCCTCAGAAATTCATTGGTAAGAATACAAAGCCTTTTCCTGCTGCTGTTAGCAGATAGTATGAATGAAATAACATAGGATGCTTGCTACACAAGTCCCTTCCTGACTTAACCTCTGTTAAAATAATTAGTTTTTCATTGTGTACTTTTATTCTTCGTGGTTCATTTCGATAGCTCTAGAAAATGGAATAAAAGATATTAACTAAAGCATCATCATGACAGAAGATCGGAGTATTTGATATATAATTTCCTAAATGGATGTGATGTTTAAAATCCTGTTCCTTCCTCTTTACTCTGAATGACATATGTTGCATGAGAGAGTTTATGTAATTTATACCAGTAAGATGTTCAAGATAGCATTTTTGTAATCTTTTGTAATTATATTTTACAAGTTGGTTCGTTAGCATGCTCAAACTTTTTTCATGCTCTAAAACATATTGCCATATTTTCTTGAATTTGATTGAGAATTGGCTTTAAGGGAAAGTGGTTGGGCAAACATAGATTTAAATAACAAGGTTTGATTTAATCATTTGTCTTACTGGAGTTAATTTTTATGCCATTGGTTTTCACATTGTCAAAAAATACAGCAGGATGAGATGGCTACGAAATAATTATGTTCATGAAGTGTTAGGACCTCCAAATGGCAGAGATATTTTGCTGAACTCTCCCAGATGTTTACATAAATGTGACCATGATATTTAAAATAGATTTGTATTTGTGAAGTAGACGACTGAAATTGAATGTATCCGTTTTGCTATCAATTGAAAGTTGGTGATATTGAACAAAAATAGTTATCACATGAAAATAGACCTCCCTCAACATCAGTAATATTTTAGAAACCTGTCTCAGTCTCTTTTTCCAAAGCTGCTTGCAGCTGTTGATTTTTTATTTCAGTCCTTTTGTATTTATTCTTCTCAATAGCTCTTACAGATAATAAGTTGCCTGTCTGGTTTTTAAATCTGACTAAATTTGATTCTGGTATAGATAATGTTTTTACAAGCAAACATTCTATGTGAATTATAGAGGTATATTGAAAGAACCCATATATTTCAAAATTACCTAATTTGGTATTTCTGCCTATTTATTTTGTTTTGACTAGCTGAAAGGTTTTTGTGCACTTTTAGTCACTTTAAGAATAAATTGTGTCGGAGGAAAGTTGGTATATTTCAGTTGAGGGAGATCCCCTCCTCCTTGCTGTCCTCCCTCCCCTTGGTGAAACATGTCAGGGGAGCATGTAGTGACTTCCATTTAGAGTTTAGGCACAGTAAACAAATGGTGAGTTTAAGACATTATCTAAAACATTGCCCATGTATCTTTTGGGCTTTACTTATGTGAAGAGGTTCTGACTGGAGTACAAAAGAAAGCTTGCCTCATTATTCTGAGTGTATTTTAATTTGGAGAAAGTTGTGGGTTTTGTTTGTTTTGAGATGGGGTCTCACTCTTCGGCCTAGGCTGGTGTACAGTGATGCAATCATAGCCTCGAACCCCTGGGCTCAAGAAATCCTCCTACCCCAGCTTCCCAAGTAGCTGGAACTATGGGCACGCACCACCAGGCTCAGCTAATTTTTAAACTTTTTGTAGAGATGAAGTCTCCTTATGTTACCCAGGCTGGTCTGGTGTAAGTTTTGATTCTAGAAATGACTGAAGCCGACATGAGGAGGGACATCACAGGGAGAGCTGGGCAAGAAAAAAATGTAAAGCGACTTAATTTCTTTCTTTCTTTCTTTTTTTTTTTTTTTTTTTGTTGTTGTTGTGACAGAGTTTCACTCTTGTCGCCCAGGCTAGAGTACAATGGCACAATCTCGGCTCACGGCAACCTCTGCCTCCTGGGTTCAAGCGATTTTCCTGCCTCAGCCTCCCAAGTAGCTGGGATTACAGGCATGCACCACCATGCCCAGCTAATTTTGTATTTTTAGTAGAGACGGGGTTTCTCCATGTTGTTCAGGCTGGTCTTGAACTCCAGACCTCAGGTGATCCGCCCACCTCCGCCTCCCAAAGTGCTGGGATTATAGGCATGAGTCACTGCTCCTGGCCACGACTTAATTTCAAGCCAGTTGTGGTCAATGCATTTTGGTCTAAGAGAACTAAGTTTGAGAGACAGTCGCTAATATTTACAGTTGCCCCAAACCTATAGTTTAACTAAAGCCCTACTTAACATAATCAAAGTTGCTTTGGTATTTCATGGGTTCAAAAATACAGCATGCTTCCTATGTGCAAATTCACGCCATTTTTCCTGCTGCCTCGGGGATCTGTTTTGTTTGTTTGCTACTATTGCAACCCAGAGGATTTTCACTTCACCACTTCCAGACTTGTGAGAGATGCTGATCTTGTAGGTGCTGATTTCTCTCATCTTCTGAACCATCGCATTCTCTCTGTGCTGGATCGGAAACCTAGGAGAGTTAGCTCTTGATTGAGCTGAAGTAGCAACTTCAGGGCTTCAGGGCCCAGAATAACTGGGGGAATTTTTTTTTTTTTTTTTTTTTTTTTTTTTTTTTTTTTGGTAAATTGTGGTATAGTGCAATAAGAAGAGTACTGGATTAGAAGCTAAAAGACCCAGGTTCTGATCCTAGCTCTGTCATTTCTTAACTGTATGTTTAGACAAATCACGTAACCTTTCTGGGGCTCTCTTTACTCATCTGTGAAATGAGGAGACTGAACAGGTGATAAAGTGACCAGGAAGGTTCCTCCCATGTACAAGTCTGTGAGATTAATTAGAAAAGAAATAAAAGGCAGCAACTATTGATACCACTGTGTGTTTAGAAAGCCCATGTGTGTAACTTCAGATAACCTTTTTCTCAAGGCGATACAGATATGGTGTTTATGCTATACACCATATCCTAGGTTTTTAGGGTCTTTTTTTTTTTTTAGGAAGATGGTATAAATCTGAGAATCTAAAACACAGTTGCATTGGCCCGACATTCATGTGTTTTACTTAGGGCAGTACTACTTGTTCATTCACTCTTTCGTCCATTCATTCATCACACAGAAGGTTAAGAGTTTCAGTCATATATATGGTATTCTTGTTCTTGGGCGCTGTTCTAATCTTCTTGCATTAACTTGTATCCTAAACCTTTGTTTGAAAGGTTTTTTAAAAATAAAAATAAAAGAAACCCCTTAAATTATTTAACTGAATAAACCTTTGTGATAGAAAATAGTAATGTCAACGGAGGGAAAAATGACCATTATCTGTGACACTGTGCAGTGTATGAGATGAAGTGATGTAAAACGTGGGGCTACTGTTTTCTCTCCATCTCCCCTTGCCTCGCCTCACCTCTCCTCTCCTGTCCTCTTCCCTCTCCTTCCCTCCCCTCCTCTTCCCTACTCTCCTCCTCTGCTCCTCTTCTCTCCTTTCTCCTATATTTCCTCTCCAAGGCACTGTTTTTTGAAGATTCAGCTGCCAGGGTAATGGCAATGGGTAAGGTGTGAAGGAAGAATGAGTCATTCCCTTTAATCCTTGCTGACAGTTGCACAGCACTCAGACCAGCCTTGACTTCCCTGACCTCTTGAACTGTGAGGGTAAAGGTGAAATTAGACCATCAGGTCAGCCCGCTTCTGTCTCAGGCAGCCTGGAGATAATTACCAGTAGGGAACACTTTGCATCCGTTAGAGATGAAATGGGGAAGAGGGACAGATTGGATCAAGTCTAAATGTATTTTGAGACACAAACATGCTCTCAAGTCGGAGAAAAATATTTTTTTTTTTCCTAATTCTCCAAGAAATTTTGTATGGCTTTGTTTCAAATGGGAAAAAAAATGGACACACGTCCATCAGGAATCACCATCTTTACACTGTCAGAATAATTCTGTTTAAGTTGTTGTTTTCAAAGGACAAGAACACATTCCTTTGAACATACTGTCCTTTAGGGGATTTCCTTTCTCTGAATCTTGTTCTCCTGTTAGAAACTTGTTTGACTACACTTCAAACTAGGCCATCCTCAAATACTTGGCTCAAAATGGATTTCTCTCTTGGATGGAGAAGAAAAATGACTACATTTCTGCATATTTCTCCTGATTTTTATTCTTTCCCAAAAAAACAGATGTTATTCAGACCGAAGTGGTTACCATAGCATCTCCTTATTTTAAAAGTTTTATGTATTACTTTATTAAAGGAAGTTTTCATATCGAAAAGAACATGAAAAAAAGATCTCACTTATCTGTGGTAAACATGTTAATGAGGTTTTGACACTTCAACAAACCATCGGATCTCCCTGTGAAGTAACTAATGAGAAATTGCCTGCTTTGGTTAACAGCAACAGGAAGCAGTTTTAATACCTGTTTCTAAGAGAAAAAAAAGTATTTTTCCAACCCCTTCCCAAAGCCCTGATGTCCATAATCCTGTAAACATTACAATGTCATAGTATTTTAGATGTATTAGGAACCCCCAGTGAGGCTCTTTTCCATGGAAGGAAGGAGGATCAGAGAGGTGGAGTGACACAGCTGCAGGTGACAGAGTAGCGCCAGACCTCGGCCTATAAGGCACTGCAGTCCAGGCCCTTCCTTCCCCAGGAGATGACCAAGAGCAGTGCATGTCACGTGGGGGGCTTTGGACAGCGAGGAGTCTGGTCATTGAAAGTTGGTGGGAGAGACCAGGTGCAGTGGCTTACATCTGTAATTCCCCACTTTGGGAGGCCAAAGCAGGTGGATCACTTGAGGTCAGGAGTTCAAGACCAGCCTGGCCAATATGGTGAAACCCTGTCTCTACTAAAAATACATAAATTAGCCAGGTGTGGTGGTAGGTGCCTATAATCCCAGCTGTTTGGGAGGCTGAGGCACAAGAATCACTTGAACCCAGGAGGCAGACGTTGCAGTAAGCTGAGATCGCACCAGCCTGGGCAACAGAGCAAGACTCTGTTTCAAAAACAAAAAAGAAAATTGATAGAAAAAAACCCTTGAAGAAGGGCCATTGTTCTCCCTCAAGGGTGATCCTCTTTAGAAAAGAACAGTCTTCCCTGGTGACTCCATGAGAACAGATGACATCCACACAGCACTTCCCAGTGTCTCACAGAGGACAAAGACTTCTGTAGCAACCAAATGTGGTCTCAAGCTCAGCTTTCCCCAGCGCCACCCCCACAGCTCTCTCTGTTCTTTCCTCCTTCCTGTTTCTTCTTGTTCTCTGGCTCCCCTCTGTTTTCCACCTCCTGCAAGAAGTGTTAGTTTCACTTAGGTTGAGATCAGAGCCATGATGATGATTGGATATTCCATTTTCCTGCCTTTTTTGTTCGTTTGCTTTTGGATGTGTGCTGATAGTAAGAGTGAGGGAGAACACTTGTGGGAAATTATATGACGCAGCAGCAAACACATTTAAGTGACCTGAAGAACTTTAAGACTTAAAACCTGAATCTTTCACCTTACCCCATCATGGTGACTATAAATACTGGATTTCTGTTATTTTTCTAAAGGTTCAATCATTTTGCCCGCCTCTTCAAAAAACCTTTCAATGGCTGCCAGTGAAATCAAATCCAAACCATTCAGTCAGGCCTTCTGAGCCCTCCACAATCTGTCTCCAACTTACCTCTTCTAATTTTATCATTTCAGTCAACCAGTCCTTTGCTTCAGCCACAGTGAACTCCTCCTCCCTCTTCTGTGTAATATTTCACTCTTGTCTGAATGCCCTCACGTCTGCCCTTAAAATACACATGGTAGGCCAGGCACAGTGGCTCATGGCTGTAATCCCAGCACTTTAGGAGACCAAGGCAGGAGGATCACTTGAGCTCAGGAGTTTGAGACCAGCCCAAGCAACATAGTGAAACTCTGTCTCTGCAAAAAAAAAAAAAAAAAATTAGCCAGGCATGGTGGCATGGGCCTGTGGTCCCAGCTACTTGGGGGGCTGAGGTGGGAGTATTGCTTGAGCTCAGGAGGTTGAGGCTGCAGTGAGCTGTGATCACGCCACTGCAATCCCACCTGGGCAACAGAGTGAGATCCTGTCTCAAAAAAAAAAAAAAAAAGCACACATTGTCCACATTCCCATACCCCTGTGTTCTCTCTGCTCCATCCTCCCTCTGCACTCCAGGCAAGTTTACTAGTTTGCTTCTTCTTATAGATATGACTGTCTCCACCACCGTCACTACCACCACCTCTGATTTCAAGGAGACTTTAAGGAATAGATGAATCTTTGCCCCATATTAAGTGTGGTATATTTGAGAAGTAGTTCAGTTTTCTCTTTCCACTCTCTTGGCTACTCTAGGTTTTGTTCTACCATGTAGCTTTAAGGATACTGATTTGTCATGAAATGGTGTAAATGCTGCATCTCCTCTGTTGGATTGCAATTTTGTTGTATTCCTCAAATCACCCAACATGGTGCTAAGCAAATAATGAGAATAGAGTGCTCACACATGCCTGGCACCGTTAAGTACTTTATAGACATCATAACAACTCTGCGCAGCACATACTTCTTGAATGCATGTGCTGGTTCATGTGGAAAAAAGCAGTTGCTGCCACTAAGCCCCCTTTCTCTCTGCTATGGGAACCATTGCAGCAGAAAACTTGAAGTCACTGCTGGTGGTGGGGCTGTGCAGCCACCGGCAAGGTAGCAGCCATGAAACAGCAGTTAACACTCAAACATATATACTGGGATATGTGGGCTCTTGGATTACATCCTGGTTCTCTGTTCACCAACTGAGCAATCTTGGAAAGTGCATCAACCTGTTTGTGCTTTAGGTTCTTCATCTAAGAGATGATAATTCATACCTTAAAAGGTATCATACAAAAATTAGCCAGGCACATGCCTGTAGTCCCAGCTACTTGGGAGGCTGAGGCAGGAGAATCACTTAAACCCGGGAGACAGAGGTTGCAGTGAGTCGAGATTGCACCATTGCACTCCAGCCTGGGTGACAGAGCAAGACCCTGTCTCAAAAAAAAAAAAAAAAAAAAAAAAGGTATCAACCCCTAACAGGCTGGTAAAATGAGACAGTATGCAAAGTATCTAGGATGGCACGGTGGATACAGCAGGGGCTCAATAAATAGTACTTATCATTATTGGGATTATTGTATATAAGGCATAGTGCGAGGTACTGTGAAATATAAAGACCAGAAGTAAACATATTAGGGTGGTGGGTCTTCCCCCTCAACCCTGCAGACAGCGTTCTGAATCCACTTGCTCAGTTAAGGGCCCCTTTAGCTCCAGCCTGTGATTCTGTACTTCCAAGTTGGCACTTAGAAGCCAACAACCATATGTCCTCACCACATTGCATCAGTTCGGGTCAGGTGGTTTCTTAGTTTAGAGTTAATAAAGCCAAGCTATGAGAGATTGACACCTTTAAAAGGAACCACAGGTAGGGAATGGCCCACCCAGGCAACCTTAGTTTCTAAACTTAGGACTTGCTGTTGCCGTGTGTATTTTTGTTGGAAGAAGACCTCTAATTCAGCCTGAAGCTGGTATCATGAATCATTCAAAGGCGTGGTGTGATTTTGACTAGAAGCTGGACCAGATGCTCTGTGCAGGTTTGGAAGCAGTTACACTTTTGTGGTTTGACTAACCTTTTTTATGAGTGTGTTACTAAAGAAACGTGAGCTGTTGGCTTTTCAATTACTGTAGTTTACCCTTTCTGAGTTTCATACACATTGAGTCATCGTGTCTACAGGTGACTGATAATCATCTGCACTGCTCAAGTTACCGTAACTCGGAGACGAGGGGATCTGATGATTGCAAGTTGCATGCACGTGAACATCTGAGGCTGCCCCGTCTCCTTAACAATGAACAATGGTCTGTGTTAACTACAGAATTTAGTCACGTATTTCCACTCATCCAGGGGTTTATTTTCCTCTTAATGTTTTGCCTTTTACAATTTTAGCACTCAGCTGTTTTCTGACATATGCTGCAGGTGGTATAGATTATGAAATTGCAGGCCTCGTTAAATAAAGCAAACCCTTGGGAGAAAGGATAAAATCAGAATTTGCGACGGGCCTATCCCACCCAGAAACCTGGAGCCTGTTAGGTGAAAAGAGAAAAAGTTTCTCAAGGACCCCTGGTATTTAGGGAGTTGAATAGAGATGGCCACACTGGAAAATAACCAATAACCTTAAAAAGGCCAAGAAACCGAAGTTCATCATTTCTGTGTCACATTCTAGGGAAGGAATGTCTGTGACCTTAGCTGGCTTTCATGTTCTCAGTCTTCCAGATGGCCTTGACCAAAGATATATCCAATCTGGAAACTGAAAATAAAACCATTGATTGCTTTGGCCAAGGTCTACTCTGCTGTTGCTTCTCATTGAGTTTCCAAGACAGGGTGTTTTTCTTTGCATAATTTTTTTTGCTCTCAGGTATTTATCTGGAAACTATCAGGTTGGCCTTAAGGTCAGCTGCTTGCGGGGATGCAAAGACAAATTCATCTCATGGGAATAGATCTTTTAGCTGGTTCTTTTGGCTCCAATTTCTCACTGTTCTGGTCCGCCTTACACATTGCTGTTACGTTAACCACAGCCTGCCTTTCTCAAGGGCAGGTAGCCTTGGCTCTTTGTTCAGATTCACACCCTACAGTGGGCCATTCAGAATGCCCACCATTCTGTCTTACCGTGCGTTGTCTTTTTTCAGTGTTTCCCCATTTTCAGTGTTTCCCCACATGTAGGATGCAAATTGCCAGCAGGCACACGGGGCGCTTAAAACCTGGGTCCACACAGCAGGACAATTATTTTCTTTCAAGTTGTCTTTCAGTCTCACAGTATACTAAGGAGAAAAATTTAGACTTAATTTGATGCCAGTTGTCTTTAACACTAATCTCACACTTGGTCATCTCTGTTTCTAACAAAGGGGGAAGGGATCTTAGTCTCCAAGTACTCACAGTAGTATCCAATCAAAATTTAATGAAATGCTCTCTTTCATTGTCTTCATTTTTCATAGTTATCTTCTACTTGTGGAAAGTGATTCTGGTTTTCCGTTTATGTTAGTGATATAAAGTTTCCTTAAAAACCACATTTATATTAGAAAAAAAGAAAGAAAGAAAATGTGAGCCAAATCAAACAGAGAAAAAAACCCAAGCATTCACCAAGTGTTTTCCACGTGGCAGACCCTGTTCTAAGTGCTTTCCAGTGACCCTGTGAGGTACATACGATTATCTTCACTTTACATGAGGACACGGAACACAGACAAGTTAAGTGATTTGCCCAAGGTCACACAACTGGTGACCAATGGAGCCAGCATCAAACCCAGCCCATCTGACAGCAGAGTTTGTTCTCTCAACCACCACACTGCCCTGGTGTGTGAATATTGCAGAATGTGAAGGAAGAGCGAAGCCTGAGAAATACTGTACTTCATACTTCTTGATCGCGTTTCAGCCAGACTCGCTTACTGCACGTCCCATGTAGTCCCACCTCTCTGCCTTCATTCCTGCACTCCCCCTCAACTAGGATGTCCTCTCCCCCTTCTCTGAAAATCTAAATTCTTCCAGTTCATCAAGACCCTTCCCAAAATTTAGATTTTCCAAGAATGTTTTCCCTTCCCCAACTACTTCTGAAGTTTCTGCATTCCCTTAATACCTAAATACAATTTATACCAAATTGTCTTGCCTGTGCCTGTATGTTACCTTATTATTCTTTTTACAGAACACATGTTACTTCCCTGCCTAAATGCCTCAAATGTGAGCATTTAGAATAAAAGCAAAGACCTCCATAGAGCAAAGCAGTCCTTTTACAAGTTTTTTTTTTTTTTTTTTTTTTTTTTTTTTTGAGACAAGATCTCACCCTGCCACCCAGGCTGGAGAGCAGTGGCATGATCTCGGCTCATTGCAACCTCCGCCTCCCAGGCTCAGGTGATCCTCCCACCTCAGCCTCCTGAGTAGCTGGGACTACAGGTGCCTGGCTAATTTTTATACTTTTTTGTAGAGACGGGGTTTCTCCATGTTGCCCGGGCTGGTCTCGAACTCCTGGGCTCAAGTGATCCTCCCTCCCCGGCCTCCCAAAGTACTAGGATTACAGGCCTGAGCCACCGCACCCGGCCAACTTTTAACTTATATTTTTTCTCCAGTCCCATATGTATAGGTCTTATCTCTTATCCACTAGATTAGAGATACCTCAAGAATAGGAACTAGTTCTTCCAATCCTTTTGTTTTCTTCTGTTTTTTTTTTTTTTATTATTATTATTCTTCGTCTTTATTTTCATTGCTGAATGCTTTACCGTATGGCAGTGACACATTTTGGAATCTCAACGTGCCTAGGAAACATTACAGAAGGATATGGTTTAGCAAATCTCTCCAGAATCCAAGCTAACAGAATGGAGAGGCTCAACAGTGACCTCAGCCTCACCTCCAGCACTCGGCTCCCCTTCCTTGCTTTCTGTCCCCTCTCCCCACCAGTCACCACTGAGCACATCTGCCCTCACTGCAGCCCCCATCCCTGCCTTCCCTGTGACCAGAGAGCCTCTGTTTTCTAACACACAACACCCACACGCCCCGAAGGTGGCTAAACTCTGTTTTCAAAACTTCTCAGCAGTTTGACATGAGAAGCAGGAGAGGGTGACCACAAGTATATTTTTTCAGATAAGTGTGAGATAGACCCTAATGATCACATGTGTATCAGAGATATACTTGCCAAGCAAAGGAAGAGAAACACACGTTAGGAAAGGGACAAAGACCATGATCTCTTCTCAAGAAAACTTTTCTCAAACTTTCTACATTTGAAGCTCTTTCACTTCAGTCTCAGTCAGCCAGGACTGGTGAGTTTGGGGAGTAGCCAGTTGGAGTCTGGGGAGCTATTTTCTCTATCTCTGTAGCTATTTAAAAAGCTGCCGAAGTGAGGGACCGAGTGTCCCCACTCTTTGCAGCACTTCCGTCCCCCTGGCTACCTAATATTCCTGGCAGAAAATAACAAGCAAAAGCAAAATAAGAGTTGGGAGTTGACTGTGTCTTAAGAGATCATGAACTATAGCAGAAGCCCCAGGCTCCCATGGGCTGGTAGCTCCCTTGTCCCTCTAGCCCCATCCTAGCGTCCTGCTTCTTTCCCTCCTTTCTTGAGGGCTCCCTCTGACATGCACAGTGGGCATACCTTACCATGTGGCCTCGCCTGAACCACATCTCTGCCCCTCCCTTCTGCCTGCTGGCTTTATTTTCACCATCCAAACATGTTGCTGCCAACCAGTGTCCCCTGAGATAGCACAATGGGAAGCCATTCTGCCAGGCTTGGTCTTCTTGAGCAGCAGGCAGCTTAACTTTCCTCCCTTTCTGAGGTATCTAGAAAACATTTACAAACTCTCTGCCTTGACAGTGTTCCCTTTGTAACCCTTTCTGTCACTTGTTCCAGGTGAGAAGCGCCACTGCTTTGATGTCAACTATAATTCGAGTTACATGTATGAGAAAGAGAGTGAGCTCATACAGACCCGCATGATGGACCAAGCCATCAATAATGCCATCAGCTATCTCGGCGCCGAAGCCCTGCGCCCCTTGGTCCAGACACCGCCCGCTCCCACCTCGGAGATGGTTCCAGTTATCAGCAGCATGTATCCCATAGCCCTCACCCGGGCTGAGATGCCAAACGGTGCCCCTCAGGAGCTGGAAAAGAAAAGCATCCACCTTCCAGAGAAGAGCGTGCCTTCTGAGAGAGGCCTTTCTCCCAACAATAGTGGCCACGACTCTACGGACACTGACAGCAACCATGAAGAACGCCAGAATCACATATATCAGCAAAATCACATGGTCCTGCCTCGGGCCCGCAATGGGATGCCACTTCTGAAGGAGGTTCCCCGCTCTTACGAACTCCTCAAGCCCCCGCCTGTCTGCCCAAGAGACTCCATCAAAGTGATCAACAAGGAAGGGGAGGTGATGGATGTGTATCGGTGTGACCACTGCCGCGTCCTCTTCCTGGACTATGTGATGTTCACAATTCACATGGGCTGCCACGGCTTCCGTGACCCTTTCGAGTGTAATATGTGTGGATATCGAAGCCATGATCGGTATGAGTTCTCGTCTCACATAGCCAGAGGAGAACACAGAGCCCTGCTGAAGTGATCATCTGGTCTCAGGGATTGCCCCTAAGTATTCAGCATCGTTTCTAAAAACCAATGACCTCGCCTAACAGATTGCTCTCAAAACATACTCAGTTCCAAACTTCTATTCATACCATTTTTAGCTGTGTTCACACGGGTAGCCAGAGAAACACTGTCTTCCTTCAGAAATTATTCGCAGATCTAGCATATTATTACTTCTGTGAAACCTTGGTTTTCCCATCAAGGACTTGAATTTTATGGAATTTAAGAGCCAAAAAGGTATTTGGTAATCATTGTCTTCTACAGCAATGGAATGAGTGGTCCTGGAGATGTGCTACATGAGACATTCTTTCTGAGATGTATCAACCATATGTGGAAAAGCCTTTCAGTCATACGTGCAAATCCACAAAGAGGAAGAGCTGACCAGCTGACCTTGCTGGGAAGCTTCACCCTTCTGCACTTCACAGGCTGAAGGGTTAAGATCTAATCTCCCTAATCTAAATGACAGTCTAAGAGTAAGTAAAAGAACAGCCATAAAATAAGTATCTGTTAGGAGTAACTGAAGACCCCATTCTCCAAGCATCAGATCCATTTCCTATCACAACATTTTTTAAAAATGTCATCTGATGGCACTTCTGCTTCTATCCTTTACCCTCCCATATCCAGTGAAAAGCTGAGCTGCTTTGGGCTAAACCAATTGTCTATAGGAGAAAATCTATGCCAGAAGAACTGATGGTTTTAAATATAGACCATCAGCGAAACTCCAGAAATGTGTCCACTGTGGATGATGACATCGCTTTCCTTTGGTCAAGGTTGGCAGAGCAAGGTTATAAAGGGGAAATGGTTTGGCAGCACCAACAGAAAACAAACAACCAAAACACAGCTACCTAAAGCTTCTTCAGAGAGTTCATGGAGACCTGGTGATGCAGACCCAAAACAAATTTGCCAATGATTTTTTTCCACCAAAAAAAAAAAAAAAAAAAAAATCAAAAAAGTATGGCTTAGCCTCCCCCTCCCCACAGGAGAGGAATTGGAGATAGATGCCACGTGTGTTTAGATTGGAGCTGAGCTCCGAGATGGGGTGAGGAGGTACACCTCTATTGAGAGGTTCTCCTTGATCAGACAGGCTTCGGCCCTTTTTTTCCCATTTATAATGGAATTGCTGTATTCCATGAAAATTCCTGAAAGTCTGATCACGGTTCTGCAGATGTATAAGTCATCCTTGTCACTCATAATGTGTACATACTATCAGGAGGAGTGCTGTTCTCATTGTAAAATTAGCATTGGAATAAGAGTTCACAAAATCTGTTTGCTAATTAGCCATGTGACTTTGAGTAAATCATTTACCTTTTTTTTTTTTTTTTTTTTTTTTTTTGAGACAGGATCTCAATCTGTTGCCCAGGCTGGAGTGCAGTGGTGCAATCATGGCTCACTGCAGCTTCAACCTCCCCAGGCTCAGGTGATCCTCCCACCTCAGCCTCCCGAGTACTGGGAAAACAGGTGTGCACCATGTCTGGCTAAATGTTGTTCTTTTTGTAGAGATGCGATCTCACTATGTTGCCCATGCTGGTCTTGAACTCCTGAGCTCAAGCAATCAGCCCGCCTCAGCCTCCTAAAAGTGCTGGGATTACAGGTGTGAACCACCACACCCGTCCTCATTTAACTCTTAAAACTCAGTTTCTGGCCAGGCTCGGTGGCTCACACCTGTAATCTCAACACTTTGGGAGACCAAGGCAGGTGCATCATTTGAGGTCAGGAGTTTGAGACCAGCCTGGCCCACATGGTGAAACCCTGTCTCTACTAAAAATACAAAAATTAGCTGGGCAGTAGTGGCACATGCCTGTAATCCCAGCTACTCGGGAGGCTGAGACAGGAGAATCGCTTGAGCCTGGGAGGCGGAGGTTGTGGTGAGCGGAGATCGCACTACTGCACTCCAGCCTGGGTGACACAGTGAGACCTTGTCTCAAACAAAACAAAACAAAACAAACAGACAAAAAAACCTCAGTTTCCTCATCCATAAAATAGGAATTGGACTTAAACGTTCTCTTAGGTCCCTTCTAGCTTTAATTCTTATGTGATTATGCAGTAACCACAAGTTGTTTTTTAAACCTCCTAATGTGTGGATATTAAGCAGAGGAGTATTTATATGAATACATGTTTCACATTCCTTTGGTATGAAAATGGTGTGTTAAGTTTTTCCTTTAACCACTGAGTTGTGAATGTGAAGAAGGTGGTGGAGAGGAACAAAAAACAGAAAGGTATTTTGATCTTGCCCCAAAGCGTACACACAAATTGGCACATGCAGCTGTTTGCCAAAGCCTTTTTTTTTTTTTTTCCTTTTTAAGAAATTATGTTAGGGGAAATAAATTCTGCTTCCAGGGACAACTTCATGGAGCCTATTTACAAATTAAGAGTCAGCTTTGTGAACATTTCTACCAGAGCCAAGAATCCCAAATTCCTGGTAGATTAGCGTTTTATTTCTAAAGGGCTTATGCATTCGGCTCCAACTCAACTCATCTATGTGCTGCCAGTAATTAAAATGTTCCACCTCAGACTGCACAAATGGCTTATCCTTCTTTGTGGCATGGCGTCTGTCTCAGGAAAAAAGGTTTTATGAAATTCCATGGCAACAGTCCCAACATGTTTGAGACTTCAGCTAAAGGAATGGATGTATTTTGGTGTGTAGTCTTCAGTATATCACCGTATTTCCGTAATACTAGACTCCAAGCTATTCCAGATTGCTTATTCCCTTTGTGAAAGAGAAGTTGCTCATTATGTTCTTGAAATATCACACGTCGTGTTGGTTCTTCAAGGGACAAGAGAAAGAGAATTTGGAAGCAGGGATTAGTAGAAGAGGAAACAAGGGAAAGGAAGCCTTTCCACTAGATTACTGTTCAAGTCTTTGCAGAGGAGACCAACTTTTTTTGTTTTGCTTTGTTTTGTTTTGTTTGAGACAGAGTCTCGCTCTTGTCCAGGCTGGAGTGCAGTGACACGATCTCGCCTCACTGCAACCTCCGCCTCCCAGGTTCAAGCAATTCTCCTGCCTCAGCATCCCGAGTAGCTAGGATTACAGGTGCCCACCACTACGGCCAGCTAATTTTTGTATTTTTAGTAGAGACAGAGTTTCACCATGTTGGCCAGGCCAGTCTCGAACTCCTGACCTCAGGTGATCTGCTCGCCTCGGCCTCCCAAAGTGCTGGGATTACAGGCGTGAGTGAGCCACTGTGCCCAACCTGAGACCACCTTTTGCATCTCAAGATTGTGAAACCAAGGCCCATTCCACCAGCCTGGGGACTCTTTTTATAGATATGATCCTCCTTTTTCCTGTGACTAATTAATTTGCTGCATGATTTCTGTTCTTCTGAGGTTAGTTTTCTGAGTAAGGTGACCACTCACAAAGGCACTTTCTTTGTGGCATTCTGAGCCTAGATTGGGGCCCATCAATTCCAGAAAAAAATTTATGTGTGGAAACTCTGCATCCTTAAGCCTTGAAGTTGAACCAGATATGCAGTGGTTATCATCACACAGATAAACGCTTCCTTCTGTACATACCCCTTATGCTGTACTAATTAACCAACTCCTTGTCGGGGCTGGGGGAGTGAGGGTGAAGGAGAATCTTAGCAGAAGAAGGGCAGAGTCAGGACTTGCATATGCCACCGCTGGGCAGTGAAGCGCTGGAGCAGCTTCAGGCAGTACCTGTACTTTCTCATGCAGACTCCCTCTGAACACAAGCCTTGTAGGCCCCTCTCCTGCATTTCCCACCAGCCTCTTATCAGGCAGGCCTTCCACCATACACCCAGGAGGCCACGGTCTGAGGAACAACCAAACTCATGCAAAGGGCCAGGCGTGGTGGCTTATGCCTGTTAATCCCAGCACTTTGGGAGGCTGAGGCAGGCAGATCACCTGAGGCTGGGAGTTCGAGACCAGCCTGACCAATGTGGAGAAACCCCCATCTCTACTAAAAATACAAAATTAGCCGGGCGTGGTGGCGCATGCCTGTAATCCTAGCTACTCGGGAAGCTGAGGCAGGAGAATCACTTGAACCCGGGAGGTGGAGGTTGCAGTGAGCCAAGATGGCACCACTGCACTCCAGCCTGGGCAACAAGAGTGAAACTCTGTCTAAAACAGAAACAAACAAACAAACAAAAACCCATGCAAACTTTCCTTGCAGCCAAGGTGACAGAACTGGGCTGAGGGTGGAAAAGAAAGAGAACCAGTTCTCCAAGAGTTTTTAAATTTATTTTTATATTTTGTGTGTGTGTATATATATATATATATATATATTCTTAGAGGACCAGGGTCTCACTATGTTGCCTAGGCCAGACTCAAACTCCTGTGCTCAAGCAATCCTCCTGCCTCAGCCTCCCAAGTAACTGGGATTACAGGCATGCACAAACAGTGCCCAGCTCTCCAAATGTTTTCTGTCACTACCTGAAGTGTGGCATCGGTACTTCCTACAGAGAAACAACTAAATAGAAATGTCTCTCCTGTGAGTCGCCACCACGACCGCCAGAAAAAAATAAAAAGAAAAAGAAAATGAACTCAGTCTTTAGTTTCCTCAAGTTATTCTCCCAAAAAGACATTTGCCCTGGCACAGATAAGCCAGCTAATCTTTTTTGTTTTTTTTGAGACGGAGTCTCGCTCTGTCATCCAGGCTGGAGTGCAGTGGTGCGATCTCGGCTCACTGCAAGCTCCACCTCCCGGGTTCACGCCATTCTCCTGCCTCAGCCTCCCGAGTAGCTGGGACTATGGGTGCCTGCCACCTCACCCGGCTAATTTTTTGTATTTTTAGTAGAGATGGGGGTTTCACTATGTTAGCCAGATGGTCTCGATCTCCTGACCTTGTGATCCGCCCATCTCAGCCTCCCACAGTGCTGGGATTACAGGCTTGAGCCACCGCGCCCGGCCTGTCAGTGACCAAATTTCTCACCTTTTAAATGCAGTGCTTATTAACATTTTGTTAGGCCCATACTCAAAATGGTCCAGATATAAAATGGCCTCAGATTTTGACCTCCTAGGCTCAAACAATCGTCCCACCTCAGCCTCCCAAGTAGCTGGGACTATAGGCACATCACCATGCACAGCTAATTTTTTGTATTTTTTTTTTTTTTTTTTTTTTTTTTGCAGAGATGGCTTTCGCCATACTGCCCAGGCTAGTCTCAAAATCCTGGGCTCAAGCAGTCTGCCCACCTCAGCCTCCCAAAGTACTGGAATTACAGGCAAGAGCCAGTGCGCCCAGCCACAACCTCAGATTTCTTTGGCAAACAGAAATGTTTAAAAACACAAAACCTTGCTCAATTGAAACACTGTGTTACTATCAAATCTCACATCCACATAAAGTTTTTCTTTTTGGCTTTGTTTCGTGAGGAACAGATAGAACATAAAGTTTTTCCAGGTAGCATCTGTATCACTAGTATTCTCCTATTTCCTGTCCCACCCCCACCTCCCCAACCCTTACTGAATGTGAGGTTTAGGATGTTTTAAGGAGGGCCGGGTGCGGTGGCTCAGGCCTGTAATCCCAGCACTTTGGGAGGCCGAGGCAGGCGGATCACCTGAGTTTGGGAGTTTGAGACCAGCCTGACCAACATGGAGAAACCCTGTCTCTACTAAAAATACAAAATTAGCCGGGCGTGGTGGCGCATGCCTGTAGTCCCAGCTACTTAGGAGGCTGAGGCAGGAGAATCACTTGAACCTGGGAGGCAGAGGTTGTGGCGAGCTGAGATTGCGCCATTGCACTCCAGCCTGGGTGACAGAGCGAGACTCCATCTCAGAAAAAAAATACAAAAATTAGCTGGGTGTGGTGGTGCACACCTATAATCCCAGCTACTCGGGAGGCTGAGGCAGGAGAATTGCTTGAACCTGGGAGGCACAGGTTGCAGTGAGACGAGATCACACCATTGCACTCCAGCCTGGACAACAGAGTGAGAATCCATCTCAAAAAAAAAAAAAAAAAAAAAAGCAGTACTGTTACATATAATCCCAGGTGATAAGACCACAATGGAAATGTTTCTTTTAAGCCCTCACTTTAAAGTGTACCCCACTGAGAGGAGGTATGCTGGACTCTAGCAGAGATTTGGAAACTCTGGGACACTCAAGATTTGTGAAAGAGCTTGGCTATCTGAGGACTCAAAGACTCAGCACTGGGACTTGTGAGCTCAAGAAAAGAAAAGGGAGTGGTGAAACTTTGTCCTAAAACTTAGCACCAGGAACAAAAGAAAAAAGAGCGATATATAGTGATACCTCATCTTTTAGAGAATTGGAAGCTATTTTTGTGTTCACACAGAAAGTATGTTCAGAAAACCTCTATATCCAGAGTTCAGACAAGGAGAATGATTTGAGATATAAGTGCCAATAAAGGAGGCCAATTTTGATCTGAAACCAGCAGCTGGACCTGGGCCGCCTCAGGAAAAGGACTGTTCTCCAAGGCAGCTCGACTGAATGGTTCTGAGAATGAGCCCAGGGTTCGGGACTCCTGACCCTTTAGGACCATGGACACAGAAGAGCCTGAAGGAGAGTTGTGGGCTTTAAACTTCTGAGAGCTTGTAAAGTAACACAAGACTGTGCCTCTCCCTCACCCCAGCTGTAGATAGTCTTTGCCCCACCATGGTTATGAAGATACACAGGTTTTTGCACTTTGAATAAATTGGATACAAGTTTCCTCTTTTTTTTTTTTTCCTTTTGAGACAAAGTCTCGCTCTGTTTCCCCAGGCTGAGTGCAGTGGTGCAATCATGGCTCACTTGCAGCCTCAACCTCCTGGGCTCAAGCAACAAGCAGAGCGATCCTCCTGTCTCAGCCTCCCAACTAGCTGAGACTACAGGCATGGGCCACCACACCCAGCTAATTTTTGTACTTTTTGTAGAGACAGAGTCTCACCATGTTGCCCAGGCTGGTCCTGAACTCCTGGGCTCAAGTAATCTGCCCACCTCAGCCTCCCAAAGTGTTGGGGCTACAGGCGTGAGGCACCGCGGCTGGCCTGAATTTCTTCTTAATACTGTATCACAATAGTGGGCTCTTATGTGTGGATATCGATTGAGCTATTTGAAACAGGAATGTTAATAGGTGTATTAAATTTTTGTAAGGATATAACAATATCTACCTTCCAAGGATGTTGTGAGGTTTTCCATAATTTTGTATATGAGCTAATGTTACCATTGAGGGGTGGTGTGGATTATGTTGGATGGTTGTAAATTTTCAGTGGAAAATGTACTGTGTCATCAATTCAAAGACATGAAAAATATCCCAAGACCGTGCTAGATCCTAATAGTAATTCCTTTACAAATGAATGATGGAGGTAACTGATCTCTAACACAGTTTCCTTCATGTTGTTTTAACGCACAAGGGCAGAGGACCTACTGACCCTTGGAACCAACCTGAGCTAACCACGTGCTGTAGACACTTCATGGTGTCGCACCCAGGGAAGTCAAAGCGCTTTGCTCCCTCACTGTCTATGAGTCCTCAGCCATTAGTACCCCAGCCCCTGCCACCTCATGAGTTTCTTCAAATGCTTCTCACTGTCATCTCTCCACGGACCCCACTCCAGAAAGCCTGGAGAGGAGACCCAAGATGCCACCCAGCTTCCCCAAGCCCTTGCCGCACATCTGTGAGTCTATCTCACGCTCTGTAAGTGCCTCTTTGCTTCTTCCTCCCTTGAAAAGACTGAGAACACACATTTTAACATGTTAGGAAAATGGCGCAGCCTTGTAAATGACTGATCCCACCGCCAGTGACTCATGTACACTCCAGGCTAGCAGACAAGGCCCTTTTTGGTGGGCCTGCTTCTGTGGGTTCACAGAAACCAAATTACTGTGGGTTGCAAAGAATTAGCAGGTCATTTACAAAGCAGACATCCCTTCACCCAGACTGTGGTTTTGCATGCTCAGGTTCTCAGTCTATGAGCTTTGGTGCAGGATCATTTTGGCTTCTGGAAAAAACATAGCTTATTTTAAATTTCTGGTTGCCAAAGCCACCACACATGTGGTCTGTGGATGACCATTGTCTGAAGAATGACGAGGAAGGAACAGAATGTGGTTTGGGGCTCAGGGTGGCCTTCCCACTGGGAGGGAAGGCGGGAGGAAACCCTTGCCCTGGGTTTTGACACAGCCTGTGCTCACAGCCTCTCCTCTCATCTGCATTTCTCAGAAATGCCCTCCCTGCCCAGTGGTGACTTTCCCTCGTCACTCCTATGGAGTTCTACCCAGAGCCCAGTCATGTGTGGCACTGTGAAGTCTACTCCTCTGTAAAGACGGTTTAAAGAAAGTCAGCTTCTGAAATGTAGCAATGCTAACCCTTGCCAGAATCCTGTAAGAAGCAGCCCTGCTGATAGTTTTCTAGGTTTATCATGTTTGATTTTTACACTGAAAAATAAAAAAATCCTGGCATGTTTGAAATTAGTCCTTGTGCATCCTTATCATTTGTAGCTGCTGGTGTCAGGATGTAGAAGGGTTTCATCCCACCCCAAGGAATACTTTCTTAATTTCACCCCTCTATTTCTTAAAGTCCAGTTATCAAGAAAAATGAATTATCACTGAAATCAAGGTTCTCACCTGACGCCTTGCTGAGCCTACCACTGTGATCCTGCTGCTGGCCCCCGTACCCACAAGATAGGGTTCCTGGTTCCACTGGTCCTTAGTTCACTAAGGAAACTGGAGGAGGTTGGGGACCTGGACTTAGCATGATCGACACATTCAGCACAGTGCACCCCTATTCCAAGTCACTGCTCTGCCTTCCTCCCTCAACAGAGGTTCTTCTTAAAATACAGTCAAGTTCTGACTTTTTCATGTGTCGGGGCTCATCGACATCCACATTGGGAAACTGGAGTTGCAGTCCTTAAACTCCACCATATTTAACTAGTTTTTAGATACTTGGAGACCCAAACCGAAGGTGTTAGGGGTAAAAGTCCTAAGAGAATGGCATAGGGATGGGGCGGCTTTCTGCCCATCGTGATTGTGTTCTCTCTTAGAAAACATTAGAGAAGGTAGAGAGAGAGTCTGGCCTTTGCTCAGCCTCATCTAAAGCACCTTCCATTTTCCCTCTTCTGTGGAAGAGGCACGAGAAAGATGGTCTGAAGTTTTAAGACTAGCAAATGTGGGGCCAGGCTGGCACCAGCGTCCTCTGGCTCCAAGTTCAGCACCATCTCCCTCCTATCAGTACTCCAAAATGTCCAAACTGGCTGAGGGTCTCCTACAGGTTTCCCAGTCTTGCTCAAGCTGAGGAGGAGAAAGGAATGGCATGGCACCCTGCCTTTGCATTTTAGCACTGAATACATTCAAAAACAGCCCCTCAGTAGCTGGTTTTCAGCCCTGGAGAGAAGATTATATGGCTTTCCCCATCCCCAATCCCTTCCCAAAGCAGAAGCAGCTCAGGCAGAAGAGAGGGAGACAGGGAGACCTGACCCCCTTTGCCAGCGAGCAGTGACTGGAGGCCCATTGCCGGCGTTGGGGCTGAATGGACTCCCGGGCTGAGAAGAGTTTTCCTTCCTGATTCTTGGTAGCTAATTCGATGCCCTAGAGGGTGGTGGGCCTAGCAGTGGAGGCTACCCCACACCTGCACCCTCCTCCCCCTCCTCCATCACTCAAAACCCAGGACCATTCACTTAGGCTGCTGTGCCCAAACCTCCACCTGCAGGCAACTGTCACCCAAGGGCAGGCAGGGGGAAAGGACCTAGCTCCTTGCCCTCATCTCCTGTCCCTCAGAATCCAGGGTCTGAGGAAGAGTGGAGGTGACAGCTCCAGGAAGACCAAAAACACTGGCCCAAGGGATGGTGGAGGGGTGCATTTGGCCCAGGCCACAGTTTGGGCTGAGGAGCATTCCCGGATCAGACAGTTGTTTGCATAAAAGCCAAAAGCCACTGCACCTGGGGTGGGGAGGCCCTCTGGGGAGGTGCTCCCTGGCTTGGGGGAGAGGGGGGAAGGAAGGTGTCATGGAAAGTCCCTGAAGGACACGGGGTGTTGAATTTGCTGTGGTTTTGTTTTTAACTCTATCTTGACCTGTGAAGTAAGCAGCTGCCTCCCTTCCCCCCAAATAACAGACCTTCCCCCAGAATAACACACACATACCCAAGGAAAGGGCTGCAGTGGAAAGGCCTGCGGGTGATGGCAGCTGCCCCCCTTCCCCAGGAGTGAGGGGGCAGGAAGCCCCAGAACAGCTTTTCCCATCACCTCGCCTCTCCACCCCAGTCCCCTGGCCCCCTGGCCCAGAAGAGCTGCCTAGGCAAATAAACCACAGCACTGGGGGTGGTGGTGGATGGGAACTAGGGGGGCGATGCCACCTCCTCCCCCAGGCTTGTCCTTCCACCGCCCAATCCCCATCCCACCCCCACTGGAATTGCATTCTCAGTGTCTCCCTGAGAATGTCTCACTCACAGACCTCAGCTGCCCCGCTAGACTCCTGGGGAGCTGTGTGTCTCTTTGCGCGTGCGTGTCTGTCTCCATCTGCGCCTGTCTCTCCCTCTGCATATCTGTCTGTGTTTGTGTCTGTCTGCCTATCTGTGTGTGTGTGTGCGTGCACATGTCTCGTGTGTGTGTGTGTGTTTGTGTGTGTTGGGGAAAAGCAGGCAGAGTCAGTGAATCCAGCAAAGCTCTGAAGTCCCAAGCAAAAGACTCCCGCCAGTATTTGGAGTCCCGGTTCCAGTCCCAGCCCTCTCCCTCTTGGCATCAGCCCAGACACTTGACTTTCCCTTCTGGGCGTTGATTTTCCCCAGAGTCAGGGATCTCTGAAGGGCCTTCCAGCCGGTACTCCTAAGACTGGCCTCAACCTCACTGCACCAGCCGGGCTCTAGGTCTTCCCTCTCCCTCCTCTCCTCACTGGGCGCTGGAGCTAGAGTAACAGTGGCCCGGCCCGTGACTCTCTCTCGAGGCCATTTTCCTAACTGCTCTATCAAATTCCAATCCTGGGCCCCAGGGATAGGGGACAGGGTCCCCTCACCTGTGGAATTGTAGGAGGCTTGGAATATGCGCGCTTAGGCTGGGTCTGAACCCTTGGTCCCCGCCCTTTCTCAGGTTCTCCTCTTAATTCTGCGTGGACCCAGACCCCAGATTCCCGGCTGGGGTGCCTGAGAGAGGAAAGCGAGGCTGGCGGAGAGGGGGCAGGGATGCGGCGCGCGGTGGGAGTGAGGGGGGTGTGAGGGGAGGGGCAGCTGCACTTCTGAGAAACAGCTCGGCGTCTCAGCAGCCCGCAGCCTAACCCCCTGCCTGCGGCTTCACAGCTCCCTCCTACCGCCGCCCACGCCGCTCGGGGCCTCTCCGGGGGTCGGCAGCCCCGGCGGAGGCGGTGGCTGCTGGGGAGGAGCGGCAGGTCGGGGGACAGCAAAGTGGAACCCATGGGGGGTGGGAGTGGATATGGAGGAAAGTGTGGGTCGCGTGACACCCCGGGATTAAAAGGCCTCCCCTCATCGGGGTCCCGAGCGCCGGATCTCGGCGTGCCCGCGTGTCCCCCCGCCGCCCCCACGCTGTCCCATCACAGCCCGAGGGGGATCCAGAAGTGAAACTGCCCGGGTCACAGCCCAGCGCCGCTGCTGCACCCCGCCCCGCCCTTCCGGGCACTGCCGTGGCGCAGGATCTCCCGGCGCTCGGGCGCCTGCGGGGAGGAAATGGGGGAGGGGCAGGGGAAGTGCCCCGCGGGCATCTGCAGCGCGCGGCTGCTCTCCTCGGGGGTGCCCGCGCGTAACCGGGGTGGGAACCTGGAGAGATCCAAGCCCGGGAGGCCAGGCTGCGGCGCCCGCACTTCCCGCGACGGCCGCTGGGTGTCACTGCAGCCGCGCGGCTGACCCGGCTCGGCGCCTGCGGGAGTGGGAGACGTTGGAACGCCAGGACTAGGCCGCCGCGCGGCACGCCAGTCTCGCCTGCCCGCGCCTGGAGGCCCCGCGACGCTGGGATGCGGCGCCCACACCTCCCTCCACCCGCCTGGCCAAGGGAGCACCCCCCGCGCCGCCCACCGACTCGCAGCGAGGCCCAGACTAAGCAAAGTTCCGCAGCGACCGGCTAGTTGCTGCGGCGCCACACAAGCCACGAGACCGATGGCGCGTCCCCCCCGCGACCTCGCGGGGCCCGGTTCAAAGAGCCGCGACCCCGACGCGCGCCCCCTGGCTAAGCCAGCGGCCTTGCCTCCGCAGAGACGCGAGGGGCCGCCACGACCGCGAGTGGCTTGGTGAGGCCTGGCGCCCATCTGCCCCGACGCGCGCGTGCGACACGGGTGGTGGTGGAAGGGCGGGCGGCGGGGCAGATCGCCTCCGGCACAGGCCTAGAACGGCTGAGAGACTGGTCCCACATGCATCCTCCCCTACCCCAGCCTGCCCTGACAATCCAGCCTTACCCAGCCACCCCCTGGCCCCAACACTAAGCTCCTTCAGTAGACGTGTGGGGCAGGGTGCCTTAGCCTGGGAGGAAGGAACCCAAAGATGGGGAATCTGTGTCGGGACTGACAGGTGGAAGAGAGCCAGGGTGGGCCAAGGCCGGGCAAAGAGATTCCCTGGATGGACGGGTGCAGTGACTCAGGCCTGTAATCCCAGCGCTTTGGGAGGCCAAGGCGGGAGGATCACTTGAGGTCGGGAGTTTGAGATCAGTCTGGCCAACATGGCAAAACACCGTCTACTAAAAATACAAAAATTAGCTGGGCGTGGTGGCGCACGCCTGTAATCCCAAGCTACTCGGGAGGCTGAGGCAGGAGAATCGCTTGAACCCAGGGGGCGGAGGTTGCAGTGAGCTGAGATCAGCCAGTGCACTCCAGCCTGGGCGACAGAGCAAGACTTTCAAAAAAAAAAAAAAAAAGAGAGAGAGAGAGAGATCCCTGGAATCTTTTGGGAGATTGGGGCAGTGCCAGTAGGAATGCCCTGTAGGACAGGACTCAGGGCACGGGAGTTGGGCAGGGGAATGCGGATGACCGTGCCTGTTGGTCACAGCTGCGTGAGGGTGCGGGTGGCTTACAGCTTCCCCTCCAACTCCAAGGTCAGAGGGCCCAGTTCCACTACCCAGACCCTACGGAGATCCACGTGGTTGAGGGGATGGTTTCTGCCTTCCATTCTCCCTCAGTCTGCCCCAAACCACCCTAAGATAAACCTAATCCAAGTAAGAACAAAGTGCTTACGACAAAAACGCAGCTCCAGGCCGGGCGCAGTGGCTCCCACCTGTAATCCAGCACTTTGGGAGGCTGAGGTGGGCAGATCACCTGAGGTCGGGAGTTCGATAGACGAGCTTGACCAACATGGATAAACCCCATCTCTACTAAAAATACAAAATTAGCTGGGCGTGGTGGTTCATGTCTGTAATCCCAGCTACTCGGGAGGCTGAGGCAGGAGAACTGCTTGAACCCAGGAGGCAGAGGTTGCAGTAAACCAAGATCACACCATTGCACTCCAGCCTGGGCAACGGAGCAAAACTCCGTCTCAAAAAACGCAAAAACAAAAAAAGCGAAACAAATAACAACAACAACAACAACAAAAAACGCAGCTCCAGCTAAACAGCCCCCCAGGTGCCCATCAAAGAAAAACTTGCCCCTTCCTTGGGGTAGATGCAGCCCTGTAAGAGGGTGTCAGATGACATCATAACTCAACCCACATGGGATTGAATTTCAGGCCTCATCCCCGTTTCCCAACACTGCCCCCTCCTGTATGGAGAGCCTCGGGAACCCTTGCGGAGCAGCCTCAGCACCCTCCCCCGAAACCCCAGGATGGCCCACACCCCCAGGTTCTGCAGTCCAGTCTGCAACATCCAACTAACTCTCCCAGGATCCAACTCCTTTACTGTCTCCCCCAACTCGACTGAGAGCTCAGAGTCCTTTGTCCTAATTGCCACTGCATACTCCCCCTCAAGCCCCAAAGCTGAAGTTCTGCCAACAGCACAGGACAGGAAAGCAGTCTCTGCAGACCCCCACCACTGTGCGAGTTGGACCAAGCCCTGACCTCTCTGAGCCCTCTGTGTGTTGGACCAGATCAGTACTTCACTGGTTCAAGCCTTTTTCCTGAATATACCATAAGGCTCAAGTTCCAGATAGAAAGGCAGTGCATCCCCCATCACCACCCAACCTGCCCCTCAAGCCCCTGCCAGAACCCTCGGGTCTGGGAAGCAGTTATTGGATAGTTTGGAAAAAGAATCCTTCCAAGTGGCTTTGGACTCCCTTCTCTATGTCCTGTCCTTCCTCTCTTCGTCCCTCATCAGGGTGCCTGGCACTGGGGCCCGAGGAAGGAGCCAGGCAGGGTCCCTGACCTGATGTTGAACCCTTGGGCCTGTCCACCACCCGTGAATTTGGATGTTGCAGAACTGGCCAGGGCTTTGTCTGGATGCCCCGCCCATGGAGGTGGGCTCCCCTAGAATCATGCCCATCCCCATCCCAAAGTCCAGAGCGTTGGCAGCAGTCCTCCCTCCCCTCCACACTTGAGCAGGCAGGGAGGCCAACACTGTAGCCACACCCTCCACAGAACCCCTACCCTAAAGGCCCATGGTGCTGCCAAAGATGGCAATGTGCCCTGGCACCCAGCTCCCACCAGCCACGCTGGCTCCGGGAAGCCAGAATGTGTGATGCATGGCAGGCAGCACTTCGCGTCAACTCCCCAGATATGGGCCCTGTCACCCTCTCTCAGTACTGGGTCCTCCTCTGCATGGAAAGATGATGAGGAATTTCCCCTTTGCCCTCAAGATTTTTTCTGAAATGGTTTTAATAAGTACATATGATTTTACAATGAAACCCAATAAATAAATTTTGAAAAGACAGTATCTGAGGTCCCCGCCCCCTTCCTCTCCCCCAGAGAAGCCCCTGCTTCCCCTCCCACCGGCCTGGATTTTCTCAGAACCACAAGCCTCCCTGATCTAGCACTGTAGCTGTCCTTGGCAGTCCTTTCTGCTGTCTGACCAATGTAGGTCATGCTGCAGTCTCTGAGGTAGAGCAGCAGCCTTCCCACATCCTCAGAGCTGGGAGATCTTACCCGGGGGTCACACTGTGAGCTGGCCCTGAGAGGGTCCCTGTCCCCCCAAACTCTTAGCAGCTATATCTCCAAAAAGCCAGAAATCTTAGACACTCACCAAGAATGGGCTGCTGGTCTCAGGTAACCAGATCAGGGCCAAGTGCTGCCCCCTCTAAGGGCTCCCAGCAGCCTAGGTCCCTCACAGTGGCCCGCACTGAGAAGGGAGGGGACAGAGAACAAAGGCTAGAGCAGGGCAGGGCTGCATTTCACCACCTGCCACTGGGCTGAGTCTGGCCTCTGTCCCGAACTCCCTCTGTGACCCCAGCTGAGTCCCTGTCTTTGTCTGAACCTCAGTTTCCCATTTGTAAAGGGAGAAGGACTTCTGTCTCACAGTCTCCAATTAGCTGATTAACAGAGAGGCTCTATCCCTGCCCAGTGCCTCAGGCTGTGAAGGGACACTGGGTCCTCTTTTTGTGCAGTCTAAACCCCTGGACATGCTGAAGAGGCAACTCACCCTGACCCCTTTCTCTCACTCCAGGCTGGAACCCTGGCACCCACACCTCAGAGGTGGCCCTGGGCACCCATGGCCAGCCACAGAGCTGATACCACCCTGTTCGGTGCTCGAGCCGCAGCCTGTGGTGGGGATGGCTCTGGGAACCGTGGCAGGTGGCAGGCAGCAAGTTGCACTGGGTCCTGCCTCCAGTCCTGCTAAAAAAGCAGCAAAATCTGCCACCCTCCCTGCCCGTGGGCTGCAGTAAGTTCTTCCGACAGATGCCCAGGAGGTCCCAGGCTGGGGTGTGCATGAGACCGCTCTGCCCACCTCTGTCTGCCAGGCCTGGTCCCGGCTTCCCAGCCTGGGGTTAGCCAAGGATGGGGGTGCCTTGGTCAGGAGTGGCTGCCAGGGCTGCCAAGCCCCGCTCAGGGGTTCATTGTAGAGGCTGCACCGTCTCAAGGTCAGCTCAGGACAACCCTCCAGGCCAGGGACGATGGCTGCAGGAAAGGGAGGGGCTCTCTAACGGAGGACTCCCGTAGGCCACTATTGCTGTCACTGTAGCTGAGGAATGCCACCTGGATGTCAGCCAGACAGGGGAAGCAGAACGTGCCCAGACCTGGTCCTCAGACCTGGGTTGGAATCTTGGCTCTCCCACTGTGATCTGGGGCCAGGCTGCCCCCTGGGCCATCAGTGTCCTCACCTACAAAACAGCGTCTCACCCCCTCCTGTCCAGGCAGTCCCAAAGATCTGAGGAGGGGCTCTCCATTAAAACATATCAGTATCTCATAGAATATCCAAGCATATACAAAGGTGGAGAGGGTAATTTAACAAATCCCCACATACCTAGCACCTGTCACCAAGCTTCAACCAATATCAACAACCAGTGTCAACTCATGGCCATACCATGACTATGCCCACACCCTCTCCTTTAACCTCTGGATTTTATTTTATTATTTTTTTTTATGTTTTTATTTTTATTTTTTGAGACAAGGTCACGTTCTGTGGCCTAAGCTGGAGTGCAGTGATGTAATCATGGTTCACACCAGCCTCGACCTCCTGGGCTCAAACCATCCTCCCACCCCAGCCTCCCAGGTAGCTGGGACCACAGATCCATGTCACCACACCACAGATCCATGTCACCACACCACAGATCCATGTCACCACACCACAGATGCATGTCACCACACCTGGCTAATTTTTTTAATTTTAGTTTTTGTAGAGAGAGGGCCTCACTATGTTGCCCAGGCTGGTTTCAAACTCCTCCCACCTCAGCGTCCCAAAGTGCTGGGATTACAGGCATGACCCACTGTGTCTGGCCACCTCTGGGTTATTTTAAAAGCAAAGCTTCAGCATTGCTCAGTGTACCCAGGTAATAAACCTGCACATGTACTCCATGAATCTAAAATAAAAGTTGAAAAAGAAAAAAGAATAAAAACAAAGCTGAGACATCATATGATCTCACCTTTAAATACTTCGTAATGAATTTCTTAAAGATAAAGGCTTAGAAAAACCATAACTGTAATACCATTATTACACTTTAAAAAGTTAGCCATAATCCCTTAATATCTCAAATGTCTGATCAGAATTCAGATTTCCCCCAGTTGCTCATAAATGCTTTTTACAGTCAGTTTGGATTTGAATCAAAGGTCAGCACATCATTTGGTCGATAAATGTCTAAATTTCTTGAAATCTGGAGATTGCCCATCTTTTCTTGTAATTTTGTTGCTGTTGAAGAAGAAACTGGGTTGTCTGTTCTGTAGAATTTCCCAATCTGGATATTTGTCATGGTTTCCCTTGTATTTCCTGTAAACTAGTTGTTGAATCCAAGGAATCAGATTCAGGTTTGGTGTTTTGACAAAAACAATGATTAGTTGGGGTTCACATGTCTGCGGGAGGGTCTGTCTCCTGAGTTGAGCAGCAAGTTCAGGTGCAGTCAATCTGATACATTTATTAACCAGCTCCCATCACGTAAGAGCTCAAACTAAAAAACTCTTAGACAAGGCCAGGCACGGTGGCTTGTGTCTGTAATCTCAGCACTTTGGGAGGACAAGGTGGGTGGATCACTTGAGGTCAGGAGTTCAAGGCCAGCCTGGCCAATATGGTGAAACCCCATCTCTACCACAAATACAAAAAATTAGCCAGGCGTGGTGGCAAGCGCCTGTAATCCCAGTTACTTGGGAGGATGAGGCAGGAGAATTGCTTGAACCCAGGAGGTGGAGGTTGTAGTGAGCTGAGACTGTGCCACCGCATTCCAGCTTGTGCAGTAAAGTGAGACTCCATCTCAAAAAACAAAATAAAAAAGCCTCTTAGACAAAAACATAGACTGGTGTGAGCAGTGGGCAGAGGCCAGACATCTGTCTCACAGTCTCCAATGAGCTGATTGACAGAGAGGCTACCAATAGAATATTATCTGGGCTTAACTGGAGGCACAGGGGAGTGGTGGATTTATTTATTTAAAAATTATTTATTTTTGAGGCTGAGTCTTGCTCTTGTTGCCCAGGCTGGAGTGCAATGGCACGATCTCGGCTCCCTGCAACCTCCGCCTCCCAGGTTCAAGCCCGGGTTCTCCTGCCTCAGCCTCCCTAGTAGCTGGGATTACAGGCGCCCGCCACTATGCCCCGGCTAATTTGTGTATTTTTAGTAGAGATGGGGTTTTGCCATGTTGGCCAGGCTGGTCTCGAATTCCTGACCTCGTGATCTGCCTGCCTCAGCCTCCCAAAGTGCTGGGATTACAGCTGTGAGCCACTGCGCCCGGCCAGGAGTGGTGGATTTATATTCGGGAAAGATCGCTCTGGGTGCTGAAGGATGTGTTGGAGAAGGAGGCCAGATGCAGAGGGCTGAATGCTAGCAGTTTCCATTTATATGGCTTTCTGGAAGGGACAGAACTAGGACAGAAAGGTTTCAGGTTGGGGAGGAGGGAGCAGGATTGGTAGTAGGGGACACAGGGACTTGTGGGGGGTAATGGGGCCGTTCTGTGTCTTGGTGGTGGGGCTGGATGCATAACTGTGTACATGCTGGGGCCAACTGTCCCACCAGCTAGTCCAGGACCAGCGGAGGACAAGCATGCTGTTGGACTCATCTCCAACTCCCAGGCCCTGTTAGTTACCCCTCTAGCCTTAGACTGTCAGAAAACCTCTCTGGGATGACGGTCTCTTGTCCATTCACTTACTTAATTAGCAATGACTGGGCGCCCACTATGTGTCAGGCTGCACGGTGGGCACTGGAGACTCTCAGATAACCATGACCACTCCTGCCCTTGAGGAACATCTAGGCAGGCAGGGACATGGCCTCGATCCATTTGACACTTTCACCAAGGCCTCCACAGGTGCCCACCTCTCCGGGTCTCCCCCCACCTTTTTTTTTTTTTCCAGACAGGGTCTCACTCTGTCACCCAGGCTGAGTACAGTGGTGCAATCTCAGTTCACTGCAGCCTTGATATCCCAGGCTCAAGGGACAAGGGATCCTCCCACCTCAGCCTCCTGAGTAGCTGGGACGACAGGTGCACACCACCATGCCCGGCTCATTTTTTTATTTTTGTTGGGACAGGGTCTTGCCATGCTGCCCAGGCTGGTCTCAAACTCCTGGACTCAAGTGATCGTCCTACCTTGGCCTCCCAAAGTGCTGGGATTACAGGCGTGAGCCACCACGCCCAGCTCTGGTTCCCTTCTTGACTTCAGCCAGCCAGGCCTTGCTGGACAGAACTCATAGGTATATCAAAAAATAATCTTTATTGTCACTAGTATAAAACAGAGCAGATCAACTGGCCTCTCAGTCTGTACAGAGTGTGGGGCATGAGGATGCCTGGGCTGCCCCCAATTCTCCCATAATGCCCTGCCCTAGAGCAGCAACTCTGGAGCTAGGAGAAGGGGAGGGGGCCACCCCAGGCCTTCCCTTGAGCTGAGGGGTCAGGAGTGAACTGGAGCGGGGGCTGGTTTCTACCTGAGGGAGGCAAAGAAGCAGAGGCGAAAACTGGAGTGGGGGAACCCTTCCGCTCCTCATCCCGTTCCCCGCTGCCACATCCCAGAGTCCACTGGATGGGTGGAGAGGCGGCGGACAGCCTGAAGGCGGGCTGAGGCACGAGCCAGTCCATGGCCTGGTCAGAGGGCCACCCGCGTGCAGCAGTGGCGCAGCAAGCATGGCAGGATGCCGCGGTTCAGCTGGTGGAACTCCACGAGCTGCAGCAGGTCAGTGAAGCGGGTCTGGCCATCATCCATGCTGAAGGACAGGCGGCCCTCCTCCTCACTCTGGGGCAGAGCAGAGGGGGCAGAAGGTCAGGGAGGGGCCCGAGGCTTAGGGAGCTCCCTCCTGGGCCAGGGCCCCACCCATTTCCTTTTATTCTTTTTTCTTTTTTAGACAGGGTTTTCTCACTCTGTCGTCCAGGCTGGAGTGTGGTGGTGCCACCATGGCTCACTGCAGCCTTGACCCTCTGGGCTCAAGCAATGCTCCCACCTCAGCCTCCCGAGTAGCTGGGACTACAGGTGTGCACCACCATGCCTGGCTCATTTTTAAATTCTTTGTAGAGATGGGGTCTCCCTGTGTTGCCCAGGCTGGTCTCGAATTCCTGGGCTCAAACCATTCTCCCACCTTGGCCTTCCCAAGTGCTGGCATTACAGGTGTGAGCCACTGCACTCAGCCTCCCACTTCTTGGGCAGGGAAAAGGGAGACGCACTAGGGGCCAGGGAGCCTCTGGAGGGGCCTGGTGAGGAGGACAGGTTGCTGGGAGTCCTGTGTCTCGTTGCAGGACTCCGGGGACGCAGGGAAGCTCACCGGCAGGATGAGATAATGCTTCACTTTCTGCAGGTGGCACAAAGAGAGGACAAAGCCCTGGGGGTTCCGCTGACTCTCCCGGACCAGGAACAGGCTGCCAGAAGACAGGAGATAGGGCAGCATTACCCGAGGACCCACGGCTGCCACCTGGACCCCGGTCTCTCTTATCCCTGGGTCTGTTGCCCGGCCCTGCCCCTTACCCGTCTACCAAGCCCTGCTGTCCAATAAGCCGCTGGCTCTCCTCACGGGAAATGCGCCCGTGGAACCAGAGTTGGGTGCGGTGGATGGCTGCGGTGGGGAAGGACATGGGCAGTCACTTTGGGGAGGGGACCCCTATACCATCTGCTCCCCACTGAGAATGCAAAGAGAAGTCGAGGCAGCCCCCGCCCCAGGACTCAGGGCCGTCACGCACCCGCACTGAGGCTCGTGCCGGAGGCCGGCGTGGGCAGGCTGAGGCGGTGGTTTGTCTTCTTCTGTGGAGCAGTGGGAGATATGGGAGAGTCGGGGTGTGCTTGCGGGCATTACCCAGCACCTCAGGAAGGTAGAGCACTTCTCCCCAACCAGGGGGCCTCGCCCTGCCCCCTCTTCCTCCCTCCTATTTCAGGGGTCCCACCCAGAGAGTGGGTTCCCAGCACAAACACACAGGCAGCAGGCCTCACCCTCCAGGCGTGGGCCTCCTCCAGGGCCACACTCAGAGCCTCCCGGGGGTTCTCGATGACGCGCCCAGCATGGCCAGAGAAGTCCATGGCCACCAGGGTGTTATCTGAGACACTTCTCTGGAGATGGAAGGAGAGGGGAGAGGTCAGAACAGGGCCCAGGTACCCCTAAGACAGGGCCTGCGTGCCCACCCTTCCATCCCCTTGTGTGTACTCACCAAGGGTGGGGAACCCAAACAAGGCGGACGCAGATGGCGAGACTGTGCCTGCTGGTAATTCCTGTACAGCTGCACCCCGTACTGGGGGTGGGGAGAGAAAGAGCGCTTGAGGTCGAGAGGTCCTGGGGGCGTGGCTGTGACCCCCCTTCAAACCAGGACTTGCCCAGACTAGGGCTGTATTTCTGCCTTCAATGGGTGCTTCCTATAACTTCAGGCTTGGACTGAGGGTTATCAGAGAGCAAGGCTGTGATGCCCTCCTCATTCCTGAGACTTCTGGGCAGAGCTGGGAATCCCTCTGGCCAGGTCAGCCCCCCATGCCACTGCCAGGGTCTCACCTTGAAGAGGCGGAAGGCAGCCAGCCAGCAGGTGCGGCTCTGCTCATCTTCACTGCAGAAGATCCGAAGCCCCTTGTGGCCATTTCGAAGCTTGTTGGGCTGCGGAGAGAGGAAACTGGCTGGTCCCGTATCTGCCTTTGGGACTACCTCTGTCCCTGCTCCACAGAGCAGAGCAGGATCCAGGGAGTTTCCAGCAGGCCAGGGTGCAGGGAGAGGAGTCTAGGCATCTGGATTGGGACTAAGCCCCAGGCAGGATCCAAGGGCCTGAGCAGTTCCTGCTTCCCCAGGCCAGGGGCCAGGCCTGGCCAGGTCTTCACCTTGACACAGAAGCCAAAGTCGGTGGGCATCCCGTAGAGCTTGCGGCCTTGCGTCACCACGTACACGTTGGACTCGTTCACATCTGCCACGTACTGCAGGTGCCTTGGATCCTGGGCAGCACAAGTGAGCAGGACTTGGTACAGGTGGACCCCGCCCGCTATGACCTCCCCCCACAAGCCAGGTGGGGAGATTTCAGGACCAGAGAGGGGCAGGGGAGTGCCCAGGGTCACATAGCAAATAGAAGCAGAGCCAGGACTTAAACTCAGGTCATCTTTTCTCCTGCTACCTCCCTGGGCAGGTGAGCTGGGCAAGGATGTAGGGAGAGATGGTAAACTGGAGGTGGTTGGCCTGAGGGGCACAGGGGGAGAAGGGCTCAGGGGTTCCAGCAGAGAAGGGGCAACTTCTAAAAGGACCAGGGACTGCAGAGGCTGGAGCTGGCACTCTCAAGACCTCACCTTAGAGGTGCCCTTGGTGGAGTAATAGAGGCCAGATCGGCGCAAGAAGCAGAAAAAGCGTTTCCAAAGCTTCCGTCCCGAACCCCGCAGCTGCAGAAAGCCCTGGATCTCAGGGAAGCTGCCAGCATTCAGGAAGTTCTGAGCCAGAGAAGAGAAGAGAATGGAAGGTCTGGCCTCCTCCCTTCCCCTCTACCACCAGGATGTTTTCTTTTTCTTTTTGAGACGGGGTCTTATGCTAGTGCGGTGGCACGATCACAGCTCACTGCAACCTCCACCTCCCAAGCTCAAGTGATCCTCCCACCTCAGCCTCCCAAGCACCTGGGACCAGGCTCATGCCACCATTCTTGGCCTTTTTCTTTCTTTCTTTTTTTTTTTTTTGGAGAGACAAGGTCTCACTATGTTGCCCAGGGTGGTCTCAAACTTCTGGGCTCAAGTAATCCTCCTGCCTCAACCTCCCAAAGTGCTGGGATTACAGGCATGAGCCACCACACCCAGCCCACCCTCAGGTTTTTACAAGGAAATGCTCCACATGCATTTCTCGCCCCCATTTAACAGAAGAAACTGATGCTCAGGCAGGGAAAGTGACTTGTCCCCAGTCACACAGGACTGTGGTTTGGCTCTTTCTACCACAGAGGGGAGGCACAGGACCTAAGGGCGGAGAAGCACTGGTCAGTTCTGGGGAGTCGTGAATATGCAGTGAAATGGGGGGTCTCCCCACCTGGATGAGGTCTTCATGGGATATACCAGTGTGTGCATCGAGACAGCTGGAGACCATTTTTTCTGGGAACAGGGAGTGCTGAGGGTAGAAAAGTGTCAGGGGTCAGGGCGCTAGTGTCCGGATCAGGATCAGGGCATCCCAGTGCCCAGACAGCCCTCACACACTCACTGGGGAGCTCTTGAATAGTTCGTACTTGGCGAAGTTTTTCCGGAAGACGAAGCGGCTATCTCCGCCCACGGGCCAGGCAGCCTGCACTTCCACCACCGACTCGTGGTCCTCCAAACCCCGCTCTGGGGTCAAGGGCAAAAAGCAGGAGTTACTGGAGATCAACCAGATCTCCCAGATGAGTCACATGCCTAGCCCAAGATGCGAGGTATCACCTCCCGGCCTGGGTAGTTCCATGCACCCGACTTACCCAGTGCTAGGTGGGGGTGGCACTCCACCAGCCCCCAGGTCTCGTCGCTCAAAGCGTGAGCTCGCTGCACCAGCATTTCACACACATGGCGAGCTGTGGCACCTGCCGCCACCTCCACAGACCTGCAGGCCCCGTCCTCACTGTACACCTTTACCACCTGTGCCCCAGGAATTGCAGATGACTTGAGGGGAGGCAAGGGGTGATTCCTTCCCTTTCCGCACCTGCTAGACCCTCAGGGACTCCTAACCAAGATCCCCCGCCTCCATGGAAGTGGCCGTGTATCTCCCACAGATCCAGAACTCCTGCATCCCTCCCTTCCCTTCTGAGGGACAACTCACATGGGGGCGGCTGGCATCGCGGGGGAGCAGCCCCCTTGCACTGGAGGGGCCCCCGAGAAGAGGGCTCTGTGAGGGAGGACTGCAGAGCTCAGGGAAGGGGTTGGGGATGGAGGGGAGGGAGGTGGCACGCCGCTCCTCCTCTCGAAGTTTCCTGTGGCAAGAAGAAAAAGGGAGAGAGGTGTCGGGAAGGGAGCAGTGGCCTGCAAGCCTCTCTGTATTATCCAGCACTGACCTCCCCCAAGCCCCACATCCCATCGTACCTGCCGGTGGTTGGGATGAGGAGAGGCTGGGACCTCTTTACCTCCTCAGGCAGAGGGGTATCAGGGGGCCGGGGAGTCCCAGGAGGGGTCCCGGGGGCTGGGCAAAGGTCTTCCGGAGAGCTGCCAAGATGAGGTGGAGACAGATCCAGCTCCATGGCATCTGAGGGAGAGAGGGGCTGAATGGAACCAGTTGTGTGCCCTTGTCCTAGGGAGAGGGGACTAGAGAAATCAGACCTCCTGACCTCACACGGTAGTTAGGGTGCCCCTCAGAGTTTACCTAGCACCTCACTGCTCTAACTGGAGTTTCCCTGAAGCCCTTGGGGAAGGATAGAATGAGCCTCATTTTATAAAAGGGGACACTGAGTCTCTGAGAAGGCAGCATTCTTAGTCTCAGTCACAGGTGAGTCGGGAGTAGAACCTGGTGTTTAGACTCCAAGTCCAGTGCTCTTTCTGGTTTTTTTTTTTCCTTTTTTTTTTTTTTTGCAGTGGCGCCATCTCAGCTGACTGCAACCTCTGCCTCCTGGGTTCAAGTGATTCTCTTGCGTTAACCTCCCGAGTAACTGGGATTATAGGTGCATGCCACCATGCCCAGCTAATTTTTGTATTTTTAGTAGAGATAGGGTTTCACCATGTTGGCCAGGCTGGTCTCGAACTCCTGATCCGTCCGCCTTGGCCTCCCAAAGTGCTGGGATTACAGGCGTGAGCCACCGCGCCCAGCTCCAGTGCTCTTTCTTTAGCACAAAGTTGCTCACAGGAAGAGCTGAGGGTCCACCCACCACAAGCCTGGTGGTCACAACAGATTTCACAACCCACACACTCTCAGGCTCAGCCCTCAGGGTCAGGGCAAAAGTCCACTCCTTTGCCTCCACGCGTGGGGCACTCACTGCTCTGGGCTCTGCCTGGGTTTTTCCAGCACTGTGTTGCCAGACCCAGTTGCCAGAGCCTGTTCGTACTTGGTGAAGTTTGGCCTGCCCAAGTGATGAGTGATGCAGGGGGGAGAAGGAGGTGGGGAAGGATGGGAGCCAGAAAGGCAGGAGAGCCAGCTCCGCTTCAGTGCAAGGGGGAGAGCGGGCCAGGGGTAGGCGTCCTGGCCCCAGCAGCCCCTAAACCTTGCTTAGCCTCCCCAGGCCATCCTCCTGCTAGAGCCACTTCCTCTGAGAAGCCTTCCTGGCTTTCCACATTCTGAGTGAACGACCCCCTCTCAGCACCGTGCAGGGGCTACATCATCCATTACTGTGCACCTGTCCTATCCACTCATTTGTCTAAGGGCACCTGGTACCCCCAGGCAAGGCCAATCTCACCCATGTCTTATCACTTACAGGGGCTGCACAGACACTCAGGACAAGTAAAGACAGGAGGGCAGGCGAAGACGAGCAGTAGAGGTGGAGGTGGGGCTGGCCCCTCCTCCTCAGGAACCAGGCAGACCCCTTTGGCTGGACTGAGACCTGGGAGAACCTGCAATCCCAGCCCCCAGCCTGTTCTCCGAACACTGGGCCAGTACTATGAGGCCACCTGGGATTGACCCCTCAGGAGGGCACAGGCACCTGACCCTTCAGTGAGGGCATCAGGAGATTTGGGGGACAGGTGAGTCAGGGCAGGCGGGACAACACTGCCTAGGGCTCTCCATTCAACCTTGACTCATCCACACAACTTCCTGGCTTAGGAGAAACAAAAACAGCCCTGCCTCTACCCTCCCCCCAACTCCCCAACCCAATGGTAGCCAGAGCCGAATGGGGGAGGCGTGAAGATGTGGGGCCTGAGGCTCCTCTGACATCACCTCCTCCTCCCCACCCCCGGCCTAGCTCCAGGCCAGGTGGGACCTGTGATCTCTCACCCCCAGTGCCAAACCACCGCCTTGCCAGGGAGTCCCTCACCGGGGAAAGAGAGAGGCAATGCCCGGCCTGGATTCAGAGGCCCATTTGGAGAGAAGCCAGCGTCCCAGCAGTGCCCCTCCCTACCCAAAGCATCGCTCAGAGCCCCCGCCCCGTGTGGATGAGGTTCCTCCCGACACATTCTCCTGGGTGTCCCGGCCAGAGGGGTACCACAGGAGCAGGAGTGGAAAGGGAAAACACTCAAGAAGACAGACAGTCAGGATGAAAGGCCAGGGAGGGGGCCCAGGGTCCTGCCAGGAGGCGCAAGATATACCCGCCACCCGCTAGCAAGAGACACCAGCACCTCAATACCAGAACACAATCCCCCACTCCCACCCCAGTCTAACCTCCAAACAGCCCCGGTCTCCAAACAGCCCCGGTGATTTCATTCCAGGTTGCAGGGGGCCAACACCTGCCTCCAAATCACAGACCAACAGTGGGGTGGGGAGAGGAGCAGAGAATTCAGGAGGGCAGCGCTTGGAAGGGGTTAGAAGTGGATTTGAATCACATTACAGCCTGGCCTCAGAGATCAGAGAGGGCCAGCCCAAGGCTGGGGTTTGCCTTCAGATCCCCCCACCCGGGCCCTTCAGCCCCTTCTAAGGCTGGAGGCGGGTGGAATCCTCAAGACCAAAGGGGTGAGCAGGGAGGAGGAAGGGGTCCTGGCTGTAGGCCTGGCAGCTTAGAGATCTGGAGTTCTGAAACTGAGGCACCGGGAAAGCTTCGGTTGGAAAGACCGACCCCCAAAATCAGGTTGTCCCCTCAACGAGGCAACTCCGGCCGTGTCTTCCCAGCTGCCTCCTCCCCCAGTGGCTCCAGCCCCACCCGCGTTCCCGTCCTCCCAACCTCCTTGTTTACTTCCTGAATCACGCCCCACCTGGCCGGCCCTAAGGGCGGGTGGCGGGGCCCGGTGTTCAGGGCCAACAGAAAACAACTCTACTTCCCAGAGTAGGGGGAAGGGCTTGCGGGACTGAGGCCTGGGCCAGGGGCCTGGATGTGGCGGGAGCGCCCCCGTCCGCGCAGTACTCCACGCCCCGCCCCCACGGGACAGGCTTATAACCTTTTAGGGTGCAGGGCCCAGGTGAGAAGGTGAGAAACCCCTGGATGACTCCTAGTAGAAGGGAGGACCCGGGACTCTGAGGCCCCGCCCACTCTCACTCAGGAAAAATACCCAATGGGAGAAGGCGGGGCAGCTCTTTTAAAGTTTAATTCGGGAAGAATGCTGGAGTGTCTGTGCGGTTAATCATTACAGGCTGCCTGCTTCCATGAGGTCCCCCCACCCCGCACACAGCAGGATATCAGGAGAGAGCAGAGTCCAAGACCCGCGGACCAAAAGGGAGCATTCCTGGCGGGCAGTGAGGTTGGAGCGGGGCGGCGAGGCGGGTTCCACCTTGCCGGCAGGTGCATTCTCTGTCCTCAATCTGCCAGGGAGACCCAGACCGGGTACCTGGGTCTCTCCTTAGCCTCATCAAGCAGAGGAAACCATCTGCCATCCCCCACCCCCCTCTCCCCCGGCCCCCCCCCCCCGCCGGGCCCCCCCCCCCCCCCCCTAGCCTTCCTGCCCACTTCATGCTGAAGCCAGGAGGGACCCCGGCTCACCCGGCCTCCACTTTCCCACCCGAGGGCCGGAGGCGGTGTTGCTGAGCAGGGCATACAGTCTGGAGAGATGGAGCCTCAACAATTTAGAGGATCCCTCTCCTTCACTGTCCTCCAAAGTGGAGGGGGCCCTCCCCACATCTCCCCGCAGCCCGCGGAGACGTCTGTCTTAGAGACTTGGGGAAACCCAAACTGGGGTAAACTGGGCGAGCCAGGGAGTGAGGGCGGCTCTCCCAGGGTGTGCGGGGAGGGGCTAGTTTCAGCGGGAAAGCCAAGTCGGAGGAGAGAATCAGGTCTTCCTTCCCATTCTCGCTGCTGGCTTCGGGGAGGTGTACGGGGAGGGAACAAGGAGGGCTGGAAACCAGGATGGGGACGAAAGAGGGCGGGTGGGGAGGAGGGGGCGGGGTGGGAGATGGGCGGAAAAGAGAAAAGTGGGAGGCCGAGCAACCCAGCAGGAGACCCAGCCTTTCCCTACCGGCCCCCAGACCGGCCGTGCCTGCCCCCAAAGGATGAATGCCCGCTTGGGTTCTTACCTGAACCCCGAGCATCAGGACACCCAGCTGGGACCACGTCTTCAGGGAGTGAGACGCCAGGCCCTTAAGTACCTGTCCCCCTCCAGCCCCCGCCCCGCGCCTGACATCACCGAGGGGGGAGGGGGAGAGCCAGGTGGCTCCAATCCTCCCACCTGGGCCGCCGGCCAGTTAGGCCGGAGACGGGCACAGCCTGGGGCCCTGGTGCGGCTGGTGGTTGCCTGGCAGGCTGTCGTCTGAGACCGATCTCTGTCCCCTTACCTGGAGGAGCCCCAGCAGGAGTAGCAGGACACCCGTTCCGAAGTCTGGCTCCGTCTAGGAAGCCCCAGATTCCTAGATTTTATTTCAGATCCACTCCCGCTTCTCTACAGGTGGTAGGAGGGTGCCCCGACTTCGGACAGAGAAGTCAGGGCCGGGGGAGTCCTGTGTGTCCAGATTCCAGGCCCAAGGAAACTAAAATTATCTTGGGCAGATGGGGGCGTGTCCAGGGGAGGCGCCTGGGAGGAGGAAGCCTGGGAGGAGGGTGGAGACTCCCTGACACTCTACGCCAACTGGGATTGTTTTTGCCCTTCCTAGCCTGGTAGCAGGTGCCAAGAGAGGGTGCAGGTGCCTAGGGAGAGGCGGGGAAGACAGCCGAACAGACAGCACCAACAGCGAAGATCAAGAGTCCCGACCACCTGGGAGGGCGGGGGGAGGGTCTGAGGGCTGTAAGGTAAAGGGAACCACCCCGTCCACTCCTCCCAAACACCCTCCCCGAACCTGGTCTGTTCATTGGCCAAGCCAGGGAGCCCTTCGGCAGCTCTGGATCCCACCCCATGGGGCAAAGAGCACCCTGCCAAGGAGGGACGCCAGCCAGGGGGGTGTCCAGCAACATGGCCTGCCCATCCATCTGCAGGCACCCATACCATGGTGGCTGTGCCCTGGCCCCTCAGAGGCACCCAGGGTAAGCCCTTCCCCCGCCCCCCACCTTCTGAGCAAAGTCCAGAGTCTTGGCTTCCCCTTTAAAATCGAGGGGCTTAGGCAGGGTGGCACAGTGGGAGAAGCCATGGTGACCGGGAGAAAGCTCTGGCCTGGGCCCCTGGAGATTCCTCTTAGAGGGATCACTTTATTTTATTTTTTTGAGACAAAGTCCTGCTCTGTCACCCAAGCTGGAGTGCAGTGGCGCCATCTCAGCTCACTGCAAACTCCGCCTCCTGGGTTCAAGCGATTCTCCTGCCTCGGCCTTCCGAGTAGCTGGGATTACAGGCCACACACCCAGCTAATTTTTGTATTTTTAGTAAATCGGGGTTTCTCCACGTTGGCCAGGTTGGTCTCAAACTCCTGACCTCAGGTAATCTGCCGACCTTGGCCTCCCAAAGTGTTAGGATTACAGGTGTGCGCCACCGCACCCAGCCTGAGGGATCGATTTAGTTCTCTCAGGGATCACTTTAGCTCTCTAGTTCAGCATTGGGGAAACAGGGTACTTGGGAGAAGGGTTGGGAGGCAGAAATCAAAGGCTGTGGCCACCACCCAGCTTGATGTGGGTGACAGGAAAACAAACAATCCTTAGGGTGATAAGAGGTCCACCATGAGGGGGCACAGAGGAGTGACTCCTGCCTCAATTTTCTCCGGCGTTTTCCTAGGAACACCGGTATGAGTGTGCCCAGCAAAGAAGTGGGGGAGGAGGCAAGGTCTCTTGGGTGATGGAGCAGCTTGTGCAAAGGCAGAGTAGACAATTCACTCATTAATTTATTCAACTCTCTGTTCAGTACCTAACATATGCCAGCCCCATGTTTGGTGCTGGGGATACTGGGGTAAGCAACAAAAACAGACCCCGCCCCATCCTCACACAGCCAATCAGGAAGATTGATGTTAATCAAAGAATCACACAAATAAGAAATGACAGGAGACAACTATGCTGGGAGAATGACTCACATAGGGAGTCAGGAAAGACTTCTCTGTGGAGGTGACAGCTGAGCAGAGGAGAAGCTGGCTGACATGGGAAGGGGGTTGGAGTCGGTGGATGGGAACTGGGGAAGGAGGCCACCTTCCCAAGTGAAGAAACCACTGCCAGAGCTCTGGACAGGAGGGGATGCAGCATGCGGAGACAGAGAGTGGGGTTGGAGGAGAAAGGAGGAAGCAGAGGCCATGTGGGTGAACCTGGACAGGTGTGGAAGGTGTGGAGAGAGGCAGCTATGCTTCTGCAAATATGGCCTCCAGACCTCCCTAACCTTGTGTGGAAAACAGATCCTTGGGCTCCTCTCCAGCAATTGAATCTCAGTCTGTGGGGCTAAGACTCAGGAAGGTGTGGTATTGACAAGCCCTCAGGTGGCTGTTCCGCAAGCCAGGTTTGAGAGCCATCCATCCTGTTTGTCCAGATGGGCAGGAGTAGCGGTCAAAGACCAGACCCTTCAAGTTGTATTTAGACTTAAGTAGAAGCACAGAGGAGAGGGCACATTTACATTTTAGAAAATCATCCTGGATGTTGAAGGATGGGATGGAAACGAAGCCACAGTCAGAGGGCTGAGTGCTGTAGGAATCAACTTATATGGCTTTCTGGAGGGGGTGGAACTGTGTGAACAAAAAGCAGGTCTGGGGTTGGGGAGGAGGGAGAGGGGTCCACAGTAGGGGGCACAGGGACTTGTGGGAGCTGATGGGACCATTCTGTATCTTGGTTGTGGGGTTGGATGCACAGCTGTGTGTGTTTCTTAGGACTCATAGAAAGGTACACTCAAGGCCGGGTGTGGTGGCTCACGCCTGTAATCCCAGGCCTTTGGGAGGATGAAGTGGGCGGATCATGAGGTCAGGAGTTCAAGACCAGCCTGCCCGACATGGCAAAACCCTGTCTCTACTAAAAACACAAAAATTAGCCAGGCGTGGTGGCATGCACCTATAATCCCAGCTACTCAGGAGGCTGAGGCGGGAGAATCTCTTGAACTCAAGAGACAGAGGTTGCAGTGTGCTGAGTTTGAGCCATTGCACTCCAGGCTGGGCAACAAGAGTGAGACTCCATCTCAAAAAAAGAGAGAAAAAAAAGAAAGGTACACCCAAGAGGGTGAATTTTACTGTGTATAAGTTGTATCTGAATTTTAAAACAACAACAACAACAAGGCCGGGCACGGTGGCTCACGCCTGTAATCCCAACACTTTGAGAGGCCAAGGCAGGTGGATCATGAGGTCAGGAGTTCGAGACTAGCCTGGCCAACATGGTGAAACCCTGTCTCTGCTAAAAATACAAAAATTAGCTGGGCATGGTGGTGCACACCTATAATTCCAGCTACTCGGGAGGCTGAAGCAGGAGAATTGCTTGAACCTGGGAGGCGGAGGTTGCAAGGAGCCAAGATCGTGCCACTGCACTCCAGCTGGGGCGACAGAGCAAGACTCCATCTCGGGGAAAAATAGTAATACTAATAAATAAGAATGAGTTTATAGGTCAATGGAACAGAATCCAGAGTCCAAGTAGAAACCCTTTTACATTTCTGGTCAATTGATTTTACAGGGTGCCAAGACAATTTGATGGAGGAAAGGATAGGCTTTTCAATAAATGGTACTGTGATCAATTGAATAGCCACATGCCAAAAGGTGAATTTAGATCTTTTGCTCACAGGATGCATTAAAAAAAAAAAACTCAATATAGATCATATACCTGAATGTGAGAGCTAAAACCATAAAACTTCTAGCAGAAACCATGGGAGATAGTCTTCATGACCTTGGGTTAGGCAGAGAACTTAAATATAACAGGAAAAAAGACAACTGACGAGAACAAAATTGATGTTAGATTTTGTCAAAATTTAAAACGTTTGCACTTCAAAAGCCACCATTAAGAAGAGGCCAGGAGGCCAGGTGCGGTGGCTCACATCTGTAATCCCAGCACTTTGGGAGGCCGAGGCGGATGGATTGCCTGAGGTCGGGAGTTCAAGACCAGCCTGGCCAACATGGAGAAACCCCATCTCTACTAAAAAAAAATTAGCCAGACATGGTGGCGCGTGCCTGTAATCCCAGCTACTCAGGAGTCTGAGGCAGGGGGATCGCTTAAACCAAGGAGGCAGACGTTGTGGTGAGCCAAGATGATGCCATTGCACTCCAGCCTGGGCAAGAAGAGGGAAAATCCATCTCAAAAAAAAAAAAAAAAAAAGAGGCCAGGCATGGTGGCTCATACCTGTAATCCCAGCATTCTGGGAGGCCGAGGCAGGTGAATCGCTTGAGCCCAGGAGTTTGAGACCAGCCTAGACAACCTGGCAAGACCTCATCTCTACAAAAAATATAAAATTTATCCAGGCATGGTGGTGCGGGCCTATGGTCCTGGCTACTTGGTGGGGCTGAGGTGTGACAATCGCTTGAGCCTAAGAAGTTGAGGCTGCAGTGAGCTGTGATTGTGCTACTGTGCTCCAGTCTGGGTCACAGAGCAAGACACTGTCTCAAAAAAAGAAAGAAAAAATGAAGCCAGGTGAAGTGGCTCATGCCTGTGATCCCAGCACTTTGGGAGGCAGAGGCAGGCAGATCACGTGAGGCCAGAGACCCAGACCAGCCTGGCCAATACAGCAAAAACTGCCTGACCATTGCTACTAAAAATACAGAAAATTATCTGGGCCATGGTGGCACATGCCTGTAATCCCAGCTACTTGGGAGGCTGAGGCACAAGAATTGCTTGAACCTGGGAAGCGGAGGTTGCAGTGAGCCGAGATTGTGCCACTGCACTCCAGCCTGGGTGACACAGTGAGACCCTGTCTCAAAAAAAGAAAGAAAGAAAAAAAAGAAAAAAGAAAAAAAATTAGCCAAAGACTGGGAGAAAATAGTTGCAAACCATATACAACTATATATGGTTGTATATATGGTTGTATATATTTGGTTGGTATCCAAAATATATAAAGAATTTTTACAAATCAATAATAAAGAGACAAACAATCCTAATAAAAATAGGCAAAAGACTTGAATAGATGTTTCTTCAAATATGTATATGAATGACTAATAACTACATGAAAGATACACAACAGTCATTAGATAAATGAAAATTAAAACCACAATTATATATCATGTCATGTCCACTAGGATGGTTATAATCAAAGAGACAGAAAACAAGTATTGGTGAGGATATGGAGTGACGAATCCTCATACATTGCTGGTGCGAAAACTTTGAAAAACAGTCTGGCCGTTTCTTTTTTTTTTTTTTTTTTTGAGACGGAGTCTCGCTCTGTCCCCCCGGCTGGAGTGCAGTGGCCGGATCTCAGCTCACTGCAAGCTCTGCCTCCCGGGTTTATGCCATTCTCCTGCCTCAGCCTCCCGAGTAGCTGGGACTACAGGCGCCCGCCACCTCGCCCGGCTAGTTTTTTGTATTTTTTAGTAGAGACGGGGTTTCACCATGTTAGCCAGGATGGTCTCGATCTCCTGACCTCGTGATCTGCCCGTCTTGGCCTCCCAAAGTGCTGGGATTACAGGCTTGAGCCACCGGCCCGGCCTATAATTTAAATCTTTTTTTTTTTTTTGAGATGGAGTCTCGCTCTGTCGCCCAGGTTCGAGTGCAGTGGCGAGATCTCCACTCACTGCAAGCTCTGCCTCCCGGGTTCATGCCATTCTCCTGCCTCAGCCTCCTGTGTATAGCTGGGACTACAGGCGCCCGCCACCGCGCCCAGCTAATTTTTGTATTTTTAGTAGAGATGGAGTTTCACCTTGTTAGCCAGGATGGTCTCGATCTCCCAAAGTGCTGTGATTACAGGCATGAGCCAACGCGGCCAGCCAATTTAAATCTTTTTTTTTTTTTTTTTTTTTGAGACGGAGTCTTTTTTTTT
>NC_045449.1:48586536-48595430 GCF_002776525.5 Piliocolobus tephrosceles | reverse complement strand
TCTTTTTTTTTGAGACGGAGTCTCGCTCTGTCCCCCAGGCTGGAGTGCAGTGGCGCAATCTCGGCTCACTGCAAGCTCCGCTTCCTGGGTTCACGCCATTCTCCTGCCTTAGCCTCCCGAGTAGCTGGGACTACAGGCACTCACCACCACGCCCGGCTAATTTTTTGTATTTTTTTTTTTAGTAGAGATGGGGTTTCACCATGTTAGCCAGGATGGTCTCGATCTCCTGACCTCGTGATCCGCCCGCTTCAGCCTCCCAAAGTGCTGGGATTACAGGCGTGAGTCACCACGTCTGGCCGCCAGTCTGGCTGTTTCTTAAAAAGTTAAATGCTAGCCTGGGCAAAATGGCAAAACCTTGTCTCTACAAAAAATACAAAAAAGTTATCTGGGCATGCTGGTACGTGTCTGTAGTCCCAGCTATTCAGGAGGCTGAGGCAAGAGGATAGCTTGAGTTCAGCAGGTCGAGGCTGCAGTGAGCAGTTTGCGCTGCTGCATTCCAGCCTAGGCAACAGAGCGAGACCCTGTCTCAAAAAAAAAGTTAATCATAAACTTAACACATGACCCAGCAGTTCTACCCTTAGGAATCTACCCAAGAGAAATGAAAACATACACCTATGCAAAGACACCTAAACATCTGCAGCAGCATTCTTCAAAATAGACAAAAAACACTGGAACCCTAAATATCCATCAGCTGGTGAATTAAGAAACAAAATGTGGCATAACCACACGTGGAATACGACTCAGCAATGAAAAGGAACAAACTACTCTAGACGCTACAGCATGAATGTATCTCAAAAAACATATTGAGTGAAATAAGCCATAAGCAAAAGACCACATAGCATATTATTCTGTTTATATGAAACATCCAGAAAAGGCAAAGTTAGAGACAGAAAGCAGATCAGTGGTTGCATAGGACTGGAATTGGGAGCTGAATTGACCAGAAACAGGTGGGAAGGACTTACCAGGTTGATGGAAACATTCTGTAACTGGATTGTGGTGATGGTTAGGCAACTGTACAAATGACTGCATTTTTTTAATTTTCTTTTTCTTTCTTTCTTTTTTTTTTTTTTTTTTTAATACAGTCTCACTCTGTCGTCCAGTCGTCCAGGCTGGAGTGCAGTGGTGAGATCTCAGCTCACTGAAACCTCCACCTCCCAGGTTCAAGCGATTCTCCTGCCTCAACCTCTGGAGTAGCTGGGATTATAGGTATGCGCCACCACACCCAGCTAATTTCTGTATTTTTAGTAGAGACAGTGTTTTGCCGAGTTGGCCAGGCTGATTTTAAACTCCTGGCCTCAAATGATCCGCCCACCTTGGCCTCCCAAAATGCTGGGATTACAGGTGTGAACCACCATGCCCTGACTATTTATTTTAATATATATATATTTAAATATGAGCCCGGGCGCTCTATTTTCTCCACTAAAAATAGAAAAATTAGCCCGCGGGGTGGCTGGCGTCTGTAATCCCAGCTACTCAGGAGGCTGAGACAGGAGACTCACTTAGGCCGGGAGGCAGAGGTTGCAGTAAGCTGAGATCGCGTCATTGCACTCCAACCTGGGCAACACAGAAAGACTCCGACTCAAAAAAAAAAAAAAATACAAAACTTAGCTGGGCGTGGTGGCTGGCACCTGTAATCTCAGCTACTAGGGAGGCTGAGGCAGGAGAATCGCTTGAACCCAGGAGACGGAGGTTGCAGTGAGCCGAGATGGCACCACTGCCCTCAAGTTTGGGCGACAGAGCGGGACACCGTCTCAAAAAAAAAAAAAAAAGAAAAGAAAAGAAAGAGAAAGAAAAATAGCCTAAAGGGACACTAGAGTGGGTAGCGTGTTAGGATACCATAGTGGTACTGCAGGCAGGGAAAAGGCAGCGAGGACTTGAGCAGCCTCCATTTCCAGAGTTGCAAAATGGGAATAATGAAACCAGTCCCCCAGGCTGGATGAGAAGGGGATGCGCAGGAACTGTTGGGGGCCACAGCCTGAAGAGTGTCTGTGGTTCTCCAGTGCAGGCAAGAGGCAGTTACAAAAGACTGGAAAAACGAGTTTAGAGCTTTGGGATCAGAAACACTTGTGTATGTAACTATAGGGAGGTTCCAAATGGCATCAGCGCCGGGCGTGGTGGCTCACACCTGTAATCCCAGCACTTTGGGGGGCCAAGGCGGGTGGATCATTTGAGGTCAGGAGTTCGAGACCAGCCTGGCCAACATGCTGAAACCCTGTCTCTCCTAAAACAAACAAACGAACAAAAAACTGGGCCGGGCGCGGTGACTCATGTCTGTAATTCCAGCACTTTAGCAGGCCGAGGAGGGTGGATCACCTGAGGTCAAGAGTTCGAGACCAGCCTGACTAACATGGTGAAACCCTGTCTCTACTAAGAACACAAAATTAGCCGGGTGCAGCGGCACGCGCCTGTAGTCCCAACTACTTGGGAGGCTGAGGCAGAAGAATCGTTTAAACCCCGGAGGCGGAGGTTGCAGTGAGCCGAGATCGCGCCATTGCACTCCAGCCTGGGCAACAAGAGTGAAAAAAAGAAACAAATGCCATCAGCATGTGAGCGAGAAAATGTCAACTATTTCATACATCAGCCACACCCACTCCCATCCCCAGGATGGTTGCCCCACCGCTTTCTCTTTCTTTTATAAACTGAAAAGCGCTCTGCAGTCTAAGATAGTCCATTAGAGTAAATGAAGCCGTGAAGTCCGGCGGACATCGGGAGTAGGGAAGCCCGGCACTCCGGGAGACCGGGCAGTGGAAGGAGGGTCTGGACCCGTTCCCCCAAACCCTGCCCGGGGCGCGAGCTCGGAGCTGCTGTACGAGGTCAAAACGTAGCAGTGGCGGAGGCCTACAGGGGGCGCCCGGACGCCACGCTCGGCCCCGCCCCGCGCCCGAGGCCCCGCCCCGTCACGTGCCCGCTGAGCGCGTCACACCCGGAAGCAGGGGCCCGAGCGGAGCCGGCAGCTATGAGCGGGGAGCCGGGGCAGACGTCCGTAGCGCCCCCTCCCGAGGAGGTCGAGCCGGGGAGTGGGGTCCGCATCATGGTGGAGTACTGGTGAGCGGTCCCAGCTGGAGGACCCCTACCCTGGTCCCGTGGGCCGGACGGAGGTGGGTCCACGGGAGGCCCCACCCCCGAGTCCCCAGCGCAGTCCCATCTCTTCTCCCCAGTGAACCCTGCGGCTTCGAGGCGACCTACCTGGAGCTGGCCAGTGCTGTGAAGGAGCAGTATCCGGGCATCGAGATCGAGTCGCGCCTGGGGGGCACAGGTGAGGCTCACGGAACACCTGCTGAGTCAGTCTGTACTCTAAATCCCAGCTCTCCCGCTTTCTAGTTCTGACATTGGCTGCTTTATGTAAAGTGCCTGCAGTGCCTGGCACATGGTAAAATGTCCAGCCAACATGAGTTCCCTTCCATATGTCAGGGGGTTCACAGAGGCCTGCGGGGAAAAACCTATTAGACTGCAATCGTGTAGGGTTGGAGGGGAGGGAGTCCTTTATTGAGTGTTGCGAGGGGCGCACAGGCAAGGCCTCCCTCAGGTTCCCTGGAGTTGACCCAGGGTTGGGGAATGGCTTAAGGAGCTACAAATGGGTCTCCAGTGGGAGTGGTGGGGGACCCCTTTGAAGGAACTCCTGACTTCTGCCTATGTACTCAGTGTACCATTTATTTATCTGTTGATTTCTTACCAGGTGCCTTTGAGATAGAGATAAATGGACAGCTGGTGTTCTCCAAGCTGGAGAATGGGGGCTTTCCCTATGAGAAAGATGTGAGTATTTGCAGTGTTGGGAGGACCTCTGGGTCATTCTACCCCAACAGTGCATTATCCTGTCATTCCACATCTCTGTCCTCTAGCTCATTGAGGCCATCCGAAGAGCCAGTAAAGGAGAACCCCTAGAAAAGATCACCAACAGCCGTCCTCCCTGCATCATCCTGTGACTGCACAGGAGTCTGGGTTCCTGCTCTGTTCTGGGGTCCAAGCCTTGGTCTCCCTTTGGTCCTGCTGGGAGCTCCCCCTGCCTCTTTCCCCTACTTAGCTCCTTAGCAAAGAGACCCTGGCCTCCACTTTGCCCTTTCGGGTACAAGGAAGGAATAAAAGATTCCATGGCCTTGGGGGCAGGAGAGAGGCACTCTCCGTGGACACTTCCCCAGCCACCTTATACCCCCTTCCCAGGATAAGTGCCCACAAAAGCCTGGTCCACTCTTCACCTCGGTAATACCTGTCTGATGCCACGGTAGATTTTATTTATTTTCCCCAACCCAGGACAATGTCAGCTATTGGCAGTAAAGTGGCACTACAAACACTAATGCTAACTAGTGTGTGTTTTTGTATGTCCAATCTGGGAATGTGGGGGGCACAGAAGTCCGGCCAGCCCAGCCTTTGTACCGCCAGGGTGGCTGTGCTGGCTTGGGTGGGCTTTCTGGACAGCTACTCCTTAGGTCAGTGAGCTCCTCTGGCATAGCCAAGGCAAGGAAAATGAGTCCCACAGTAGACCCTGCCTCGTCTTTCGCCCACCCAACCGCCACTCTCCTCACTCACAAGGAGGAAATAACCCCATTCTGGTGAGTGGCCTTAGGCATTCATTCTAAGAAAGAATGATCTGGTCATCAAAGGGCTCTCAGATCCGAATCCAGCTTCCCGATTCCCCCCAACCCTGAGGCTAGAGAACTGGATGTCAGGCTTCTCATCCAAGCTTTCTGAAGATTCCCAGCCACTCCCTCCAGGAAAAGAGGAGTTGAGTGTAAGGTGAGCAGGAAGGGATGGTGCAGAGCTACCCCCAGACATAGGCCGGTACCTAACTGTTTTCCAAAATATATTTGCAAATGGAGAAAGTGGGTGTGGAGAAGGACCCCCCACATCCGCCTCCCCATACAACACCCATTCTCCCCCTGGGTCTTTATTTCATCTTTAAAAAAACAAAACAAAGTAAAAACTAAACAGAAAAGCACTCTGTACAAAGCCTGGATACTGACACCATTGCTGCTCCTTCCTCATGGGGGGCAGTACTAGGTCTCAGGGACAATCTCTGAATGGGTCACTCTTGTTCTTAGACACTCCCTTAGGGCCACTTCCCCTCTCAGGCCAGCTTCCCTAAGGCTTTCAGTACGCAGGATCTGGAAGGAAAGGGCCAGGCTGGGCTGTGGCATCCACTGGACCCTAGAGTCTCATTGGGCAGGGCCCCAGAATCCACCAAGACTCCCCAATGCTGTTCCTCTTCCAACTAGGCTGGACCCCTTCCAGCCATCTGGGAACTCAAGCAGGAAGTTTCCTTAGGACAGGTTCCTGGCATGGCAGATTCCTCTGGAAGTGGTCGGAGGGCCCTCCCGCCTCTTAATGCCAGTGGAAGTCAGGCCTTCCCTGCTCCCTGAGGACACATGGGGGCTTCTGCGGACTTGGCCTTCTGGTTCACACTGGCACGTCCAGACCCAGGTACTCTGGGTTCTCTGCTGTAGGTGTCCCTTTGAAGGTGCTGGGTGGAGCCCCCCGCTCTGATGGGTCCTGGTCCCAGTAATAGAGGTTGTCGAAGGCTGGGCTGAAGGCAGGAGGAAGGTGGGGCTGAGGGGCAGCTCCTCCCCGGGGTGCCAAGTACTCGGGGTTCTCCACAGCACCCCCAAAGGCAAAAACGTCTTTGACAACCCCATTCTTCCCTGGGGAGAGAGTCTTGGGCCTTTCCAGAGTGGCACCAGTAGGTCGGGCAGGAGACAGAGGGCCCTCTTGGGGCGAAGGGGGCTGTGGCCGAACATCTGGCTGGTTCACATATTCTGAAAGGCCAAGAGAAGATGACCTGTCAGGGGAAGGAACCCCGGTGTCGCTGCCACTCCCTCTGCCCCCACAGTGGACCCTGGGCTGAGGGTCCTCCCCTCCCCCGCCCATCAGTCTCTCCGCTTAGACTGGACTCCATACCGGGCTGGGGGCTGCAGGTCAGGGGGGCAACGTAGCCGTCGGTCTCAGAGGGCAGGGGTACCGTGGGGTCCTCACTGTACCGCTGTAGAGGGCTGGGGTCATGTGCGGGGAGGCTTTGCAGCCCCTTGGCTGCCCCCATTCCCAGGTCACCATCAAATACATCAGAGCCAGTCCCTTCGGAGGGTGCCCGTGGAGACCTGGGGGCCTCCTCTTCAGAGGGCTCCAGCCCTAGCGTCAGGTCCCCACCGCCACTCTGGGGACAAGAAAGAAAGTCATGATGGGAGTCACTTATGGACCTGGGATGGGGACTCCATGGGAGGTGACAGGGTCACAGGAGAAAAACAGAGGTTACCTTTGGGGTATGACATAGTCACCGTGGAGAGAATGGGGTCACAGAGGTTGGAAGGCAATAAGAATTTTTTGTAGGGATAATGGGGTCTCCTTGAGAGGCGACAGTTGAGGGAACATCAGAGAAAGGGACCCTAGTCCACCGGGGATGGGGGAGGTAAGCGGACAGCCACACAGTGTGACCGAAGGCACTGACCCTGGTAGATGAGCTGCGGTGCCTGTGGTGGACCATGCCCCCAGTGCCCGGGGCAGGGTCTGGACAGAAGAAGCCCTGCTGGGGTACCAGATACTCCTCAGCATCCACCAGGTCCCCCATATCATCATCCTCCAGCAGTGAGCGGTAGAAGGTGCTGTCCAAGGGACTGGCTGGGCCCAAGTCCTCATTCTGCGGAGGAAGGAGAGCTGGGATGGTGGCCCCTCCCCAGCCCAGCATGCAGCCTTCCGTGAAGAAGGCTCAAGGCAGGTGAGGGGCCTGGCACACTGGACTCATCTCTCCTTCCCACCCTCTGCAGGAGGGTGCTCTTAGCCACAGGCAGGGATGGGGCACAGAGGCCCAGTACCTGGATGACCACAAAGCGCTGGGGGTCCCTGGCCATGCGGGAGAATTCAGACACCAACTCCCGGAATCTCGGCCGACATTCAGAGTCAATCATCCAACCTGGGGCAGGAGGGAGGTCAGCATCTAGTCCCGGGCCCTGTGTGCTTGCTGCCTCTCCCCTCCCACTCCCGCTCCAGTCTGGTCTAGACAGTCCCAAGGGACAGCCCAAAGCCCTTGGTGGTAGAGAAGTAGTACCAGACTCTGGGGGCTTCAGCCAGAACCTTCGGGCGTCTCTACTAGTTTCCCTTTTAATTTTTTTTTCTTTTTGTTTGCTTTTTTATTTTTTGGGGATGAGGTTTCACTCTGTTGCCCAGGCTGGATTTCAGTGGCGCAATCATAGCTTACTGCCACCTTAAACTGGGCTCAAGTGATCTTCCTGCCTCAGCCTCTCCCGAGTAGCTGGGACTACAGGCACACACCACCATACCCAGTGAATTTTTTTATTTTTTGTAGAGATAGGGTCTCACTGTGTTGCCCAGTCTGGCCTTGAACTCCTGGCTTCAAGGGATCTTCCCACCTCAGCCTCCCAAAGTACTGGGATTAAAGGCATGAGCCACTGTGCCCAGCTTAATATTGTACATAAGGATCTCTAGTTGTTCCTCAAGAGTGGCTTTGGACTTTGACTGTAAAAGGGATATGAGAAGGTTTTGAGGCTCCTAATATACCAGGGCTCCTGGGTCTACATACATCCTGGTCCCCTTTCACGCCTCTTGTGGGCTTCTCCACCCAGGACCTCCCACCCTCCTCCAGGCAGCCCGCACAGCTCAGCCACGTACATTTGACCATGATCATGTAGACATCAATGGTGCAGATGGGGGGCTGGGGCAGCCGCTCCCCCTTTTCCAGCAGGTCAGGGATCTCCCGGGCTGGGATCCCATCGTAAGGTTTGGCCCCAAAAGTCATCAGCTCCCACACAGTCACACCTAAGGCAGAGACAGGGTCAGGAGTGGGAGGGCCAGAGGTTCTGCCCAGGAGTCTGGCATCATGGCAGCAGGGGGGAGATGTGATGCCAGGAGACAGAATCTACCCAGTCTTTCCCTAATCCTGGGAAGTGCACAGACCCTGCAAGGTGGGGCACAGGCAGCCGCTTCCCTCCCTCCACATGCTGAGGTGGCCCCATAATTCTCCCCATCCCAGCTCTCATCCTCCCTCCAGCCATGACTCCTCACCCACCCCCCCAACACTCCCCACCACACACCGTAACTCCACACGTCACTCTGGTGGGTGAACCGCCGTCGGAGAATGGACTCCAGCGCCATCCACTTGATGGGCACCTGGGAGGGCAGAAGAGCAAGTCCTCCAATTGTGTGTGGTGGGGAGGTGGCCACTCAGATTTCTCCCAGGGGCCAGACCCCACTCCACCCGGCTTCCTCTGCTCCTTCACCTAACCTTGCCCCCATCTGCATGGTACTCCGTCTCGTCAATGTCCAGCAGCCGAGCCAGCCCAAAGTCTGTAATTTTGACATGGTTGGGACTCTTGACCAGCACGTTCCGAGCAGCCAAGTCCCTGTGTACGAGCCGCACATCCTCCAGGTAGCTCATCCCCTGGAATGGGAAGCATCCATGTAGACCTTCTGGGAGGGCCTGGCCCTGGTCATATGCCCAGGAAGAGTCCCCATCCTAGCCCCTTGTGGACATAGGGGCTTGCTCCAAAGGGACCTGCAAAGAGCCCAGGTGCCCTAAGTGCATACCTTGGCAATCTGCATACACCAGTTCAGCAGGTCCTGGGAGCCCAGGCGTCCGCGGTTTTCCCGGACATGGTCTAAGAGGCAGCCATAGGGCATAAGCTGTGTCACCAGCTGCACTGTGGATGTCAGGCAGATGCCCAGGAGGCGGGAGACATATGGGGAGCCCACACCAGCCATCACATATGCTTCCTGGGGACAAGGGTACACTGAGAGGGTATGGGAGACCTCATACCCCCAAACACCACATAGCCTCCCAACCATCACACAGCCTCCCGACCACCACACACCCCCAACCACCACACAGCCTCCCAACCACTATACAGCCTCCCGACCACTATACAGCCTCCCGACCATCACACAGTCTCCCGACC